>NC_071506.1:149116430-149419460 GCF_027887155.1 Malaclemys terrapin pileata | reverse complement strand
TGAATATACTGCATTTCACCATATTGCCTGCTCACTTCCTGTGCTGCCTGAACATATGCACTATTGGTTATTCCTGGGGTGTAAGCAGTTAACTTAGTTACAATGTATTGCTTCTTTATTCTGAGTAGGTGATGGTAACTTTAACAAGGAAGAGGAATTATCAAAGTGTTGGACCTTACAGAGTAAGGGACATAGCAGTCTGTGGAGTTAAGGAAAGTTAATCTGGCAGGATTAGGGAATTTTAGGATATTTTAAATCTTTTACTTTCTGGGCCAAAAGAATGACACCACTACTAGAAAAAATAGCCCATCATAACATATCTGGGGTCAGATTTCAAATTAATTTTCTATTGTAATATTTAACCAAACCAATGGTCAAAACTGTGAAAGGTCTTGCCAGAGCCTTGTCTGGATTAATTGTAATTGTCCCTGTACCAGGACTCTGGTCAGGGGTTTGAAAGTCTAGCTATAATGGTTGTGGTCAATATCCTTGCCCACGTTATTTAACTGTGTTATTGTTAGGGTTCTGGGTTAGAAATTTGAGAATTCAATCTCTCCCTGTGATATGTACTGTACAACGGTATTACAAATCTGCTGCATTTATTTAATTTAGTCGTCTCCAATTTTGTTTCTGTCTTCTACCAACACACACCACAATCACTGTCATAAACAAATTAGTAATTGCAGTAGTGGTATAGACTCCCACTCCTAGTTGGTAAAGCCAACCAGATACCCATAATACCATCAGAGAGTCCTGTGACACCTTATAGACTAACAGACGTATAGGAGCATGAGCTTTCGTGGGTGAATACCCACTTCTTCGGATGCAGCTATTCACCCATGAAAGCTCATGCTCCTATACGTCTGTTAGTCTATAAGGTGCCACAGGACTCTTTGCTGCTTTTACAGATCCAGACTAACACGGCTACCCCTTCGATACTTGACACCATAATACCATGATTCTAACCAGGAGTCCAGGCATCAGTGTTTTGGGGTGTATGATGTTCTTAAGCAGATGCCCATCTACAATAACATCCATTTACCTTATGCCACAGGATTTTTTTTTTAAAATGCCCTGGTCTCCAGTATTCCATGATATATCACCATTCATCACAGTCATTGACACTCAACAACTGTAGTCTGTATATGGAAGATTCAGAAGTGCTCAATATTGGTAGAACTCTCCTCCTGCTGAAATTACATTTGTGTTTTACCTTAGATTTCAATAAGAGCAGAGGTAGAACAATGTTTGAGGACTTTTGAAATTCCTGCCTTGTGTGTACATGCACCATCAAACTGATAAGGTTCATTAAACAGCTGCAGTAGTCTGTGTCAGGATTCTGGGGATTAATTCATTTCCACAGTTCTACTCCTCCATTGTACTAAGAATTGTTCTATTTGTAACTGTTTTACTGGTCATCCACACATACAGTGTACAAGAAAATTAGCAGTGGAAGGATATACGGATCTGCCACAGACACATTTTGACTCTGTGGAAATACTAACAGAGAGTCTTACAATGGACCCTACCAGCATAACTTCTTCGTCACAAACCACAGTGATATTTTGGAAAGACACAGCAGTCTCTTTTTCTTTCAGTTGTTTCAATACATTTCAGCTGCAGACAGAAATTTAGTTTTTCACAAACATTTGTACACGTGTAGCCCCCCTCCACACACACCAGTTTCTAATTCCCCAAATGCTCACAAAGTTTTTGTCTATTTGCTCAGGTCTGCTAATGATTATTGGAATATAAGCAGTTTTACTTAGTTTTAACCAGAGCTGATAATGTCACATGTTTTTATGCACCCTGGATACTTTAGATAGTAATAGTCTCCATCAATGGATTATGCAAAGAAATTAAAACTGGCTTCTCCATCCATGCAAAATAAATATTTGCCCTGAGACACAAACATATTAAGGGGAGCAAAATGTTGAGTGCACATACTGTGCATCAGCAACTGAGAGTGGTTAGGGTTAAATACTTTTACTCCTTACCAAGGCAATGAACATCATAATCTGTTCTAAAAAAACTATACCAAGTTGTGATAAATGGGTAGTAAAATTGTAGTAACAGACAATTCATACAGATGTTCCTGGCTGCCACTTTTGGTACCTTCATAACCAAGTTGTTCATACCTCACTAGATTTTCACATTCGAGAACAGAGACTCAAGATCAGTGAATTCCTCTTTATCCCCATCACAAGTGGGGGCAAAAGAGGGAAATGACAAAGAACAGATCTACAACAATGGAATCTTCCAAGAAGAAAATCTATAGATTCCATCACTGAACAGGAATGGAAAAGTAATGAGTGTTTCAAGTTTTATCACATGGTTGTTCTAATACATTGGAGAAATGGCTCAACACTTTACCCATGTGACAATGTGAGTCACCTTCTCCTTCCCTGCCCCTGCACATAATGGTGCGAAGATAAGAGAAATGTACGTGATTTGTTAATGTACTGATTGTAGTTCAAATGATAACTAACTAGGAACTATTTTAATTTATGGACTCCATTAATTCAAGATTTTGAATAGGAAAAATATTATGCAGGAGTGCAATAAGAGTTGCTTAGTTTGTCCAACTCCCTTTTAACCCCCCCCACCCCCCGACACACACACATACATTCACGCTTATTTTGTTTAATTTTCAGTGTCTGAGGGCTAATTTTCCTCTGCTTTCACTGAGACACTTAGATGAACATGAAATGAGGAATAGAGGATCTTTGAGAGGACAGTATTAAATGGCTTCCAGTTTACTAAAAGGTGAGGTTTTACAACCTGATATGAAGAATCTCCAGGGATGATTAGTCCAGTTTCATATCTGTAGAACTGTATGAATCTTATTTTAAAAATAAAGTAGATAATATAGACATGTTAAAACAGACAGTGAGGGAAGTGGACATTTACTGGTAGCCAAAAAGGCAAAGACTGAAATAATATGAAACTATATTATGAGAATCTGTCTCCTCCCCCGCTACAGATCCCACAACAATTCAAATTAAAGGGATTTTTCCAGCTCAAACTACTCTGTATTACATATTACTTTTATTTTCACTTTGCTTTTAAAAGTTCTCTGGCTTTTACAAAAAAATACTTTAAATTATTCGGAAGTCACAGGATGAAAGATCACAAAATTTAGTGGCAGAGATTTTGACTCTGTAGCCATACACAGAGGATATAAACTACAGAGGTGTTTTGGCTATGGTTCTGATACTTCACTTCTTTCATGTGGCACACAAGTAGTACCTTTGCTGGGCACAATTTAGATGTATAGGAAAATTGCTTCTGTCTGAGGTTTCCATTCAGCATTCACAAGTAATAGCACCTTTTCTTAAATGTCTCCCTTACAATACCGTATCTCTTTTACTTCTTGACATGATCACTTTCCTGCCTCTTCCACTATAGCACTCTCATTGTTTGATATAAATTCAAAGACCTGTGTGGCCTGGGAACGGAGTGTTGTATTATCATAGTGAAGAACTGTGATTAGGAATTACTTTAGAAGATCGCTGGTGCCTCTGTGTTTCCTGATAATGGTGAGGAGGTGAACATCAGCTACACTATTCATGACACCTCTGCTGGCTAATTCAGAGAAACACCAGTGTTGTTTATAGATGTTCCTCACCAGCCCTCTTAATAAAGGCAAGATGCGGTAATGACTGTAATAAAGGAGTGACACAAATGTGGCTACTGTTACAATGATAACCATACTTATATAAACCCTATTCCAAGGCTGAAAAAAAATCTCATAATCAGGCTTTCTGAGATTTCCAATACCAAACTGTTTTAGCTGAATCAGAAAAAAAAACCACAATAGCTCTGGGTGAAGCCAGGAAATTCCCAAGTTTGCAAAAAAAAAAAAAAAAAAAAAAAAAACTTGATTTCCCCCTCCCCCCCAAAAATTGTTAACCAAGCTTCTTCTGAACCTCAGCAAGAGCCACATTCTGCTGGTCATTAGACGGATGTGAAATCGGGAGGATATGAGAAGCCTTTTCCCATCCTCCCTTGAGCAACCATGTGAGAGCTAGGCACAACTGCAGTGTCAGTATTCAGAGGAAGTCAGGGACTGCTCCTGTCCTCCTCCCCTGGAGATGCATGGCATGCCAAATCAGGTGGGGAGAAAATAAGGACATGTTTCTGATGGCTACATCTATGCACTGGCTTTCAGAAGGGTAGCAAGCTGCTCTCCCTGAACGCCTCTTGGAGGCATATTGACTCCAAGTCTTCCCTGCTGTGGCAATAATGCAGGGCTCTGCCTACAAGAAACAATCAAACTCCAAATGTTTAGATTTGGCTCAGCACAAGTGCTGGACAAACAATCAAGTTCTGGACAAGACTTTGATTCTTATTTTATAGGAACTAGTTTGTCCATTCCTATTTCAGATGTATATTGCTATTTGCTGGATAAACCACATTTCCTAGCTAGGTTTCCTTGTATACCCTTTAATCCACTGCTTGTCAGACATGAAATCTTCACCACAAATCTAGTAGGACTTCCTTTCTCCAAGGTCTGCTGTGCATGATATCTTTTCACAGATGACAACCATTACCATAGATAATGACAACATATTATGTCCCAGTATTGCAGAAAATAAATAGTTTCACAACTATACATGACAACTAAATAGACAAGGGACACAAAGAAACAAAATGATGTTTCTACAAAGGGGTGTCTATTACATGTTCAGAGCCACTTCTGCAAAACACAAATGTCTAACTGTGCACCTATGTCAAGCATTTTACACATAAAAATATCTGCTTCTGCATGCAAATGTGGGTTGTGAGTGTACAATGTGCACAGAAGCACCGTCTATTGGAAGAAATTAGGTACCCATATCTGAAACCATGCCCTAAAATGTATACCTATAACTTCTGATATGCTTGTACTTCTGATATGTCACCCTGTTCAACAAATCTTTCCCCCATAGTAAAGAACTGAGAATGTGCTAACATGATCCAGAACGGTAGGTTTTATCTTCCGCATTCAGCAACCAAACTAAAATACCTGAGGGAGAATTTGTTTTTTTTCAGGGACATATTGGTTCTAAGTTTCTGATTGAAGCAAGATTTTAAATTCTTCACTGCCTTAATGTGGAGTCCATGTAGGGTTACCATTCGTCCGGATTTACCCGGACATGTCCTCCTTTTTGTTCTAAAAATAGCGTCCGGGGGGAATTTGTAAAACACTCAAAATGTCCGGGATTCCCCCCCTCCCCCGGCAGAGCAGAGCGAGCAGCTGGGAGGGCTGCAGGAAAGTCCCGGGCTGGACTCTGGAGCAGCTGTAGAGGAGCCGGATCCGCCCTGCATTCTGAGCCGGCAGCTCTCCCCTGCAGCCCGGTCCAGCAGCACTGTGCAGGGCCAGGGACCGGGTTTTGTTGTGCTGGGGAGCGCAGCCATGTGTCCGGCTCGGCTCGCACAGAGCCCAACACCCTGTTCTGAGCAGCAGGGTAAGAGGGCCAGGGAGGTTCTGGAGGGGGCAGTCAAGAAACGGGGGGGGGGCTTTTTGGGGGGAGTGGAGAAAGTTTTGGGCAGTCAGGGTACAGGTAGGGGGTAGGGTCCTGGGGGGCAGTTGGGGGGGGGTCTTAGGAGGGGGCAGTTAGGGGACAAGGAACAGGGAGTCTTAGGTAGGGGGTGGGGTTCTGGAGGGCAGTTAGGAGCAGGGGTCCCAGGAGGGGGCAGTCAGGGGACAAGGAGCAGGGGGGTGGGGAGCTGGGAGTTCTGGGGGGGGCTGTCAGGGGGCAGGAGTGGGGAGAGGGATCGGAGCAGTCAGGGGACAGGGAGCAGAGGGGTTTAGATGGGTTGGGAGTTCTCGGGGGAGCTGTCAGGGGGCAGGAGTGCGGAGAGGGATTGGAGCAGTCAGGGGACAGGGAGCAGAGGGGTTTAGATGGGTTGGGAGTTCTGGGGGGGGCTGTCAGGGGGTGGGGAGTGGTTGGATGGGGCGTGGGAGTCCCAGGGGTCTGTCTGGGGGTGGGGGTGTGGATAAGGGTTGGGGCAGTCAGGGGACAAGAGGCAGGGAGGCTTAGATAGGGAGTGGAGTCCTGGGGGGCAGTTAGGGGCAGGGGTCCCAGGAGGGGGCAGTCAGGGGACAAGGAACGGGGGGAGGGTTGGGGGTTCTGGGGGGGCGGGAAGTGGGAGGGGCAGGGGCGGGGCTAGGGCGGGGCTCCTCCCGTCCTCTTTTTTGCTTGCTGAAATATGGTAACCCTAGTCCATGGAAAGGCTCAACCAGAAGCTGGTATTTACACTTCCCCGGGTCTGACTCATGTGGTAATTTCGGGACAAAGCTTGACACACACACAAAAAAGAAGGTTGAATCAGCCTTCCTTTCTACTTAGTTATCCCAAGTAGTGGGGTATTCTGGGAGTCTCAGAGAGATCCTTGCCCACCCAGTGGCCTGAATTCCATAAACCTAGCATATTGCCATTTTGACAATAGCACATTTTACTAGTCATATTTTCCATAAAGTTTTGGTGTATGCCTTTCTCCTTATGATGATGCTGTCCAAAGATCATCAAAACCAAAATCCCAATGGGACACTTTCATCCTCCTTTGGAAGTACCCAAGGAAGTCCATTAAATCCTTCATATACAGCACTATTTATTGCTGTCATCAATTCATTTTCAGTTCTATCTTGACCCTTCTTTTGGAACAGAGCTCCCTAATACATGAAACACCAAAAATTAATTACTGACACTTGGAGAACTGGGTCTTCCTCTGCTTGGTGTGCTTTGCAGTGTCTGCTCAAACATCAGTAGCAAAGTCATCTATCATCAACATTTCAGTGGTTTTACTTCCCAGAGATCCCCTAATGAATGTTCCAGCAGCGTAGGACTATATTGCCTCACACTGTATGCTGCCAAAGAATAATATAATATTAAGCACCTTAAGTGTTACAAAGTAATGTGGGCTTGGCAAAATGACAGGTACATCAATATCAAATTCCTCATTTTTGAAGATTCTGTATATGATGAAAACTAGAATTTTAATACAGTTTGTTTCCAGAGATTATTGCACACAGTACTGGGATGTATTTAATCTGGTCACCTCTCCTATTCATTTAATTAAGACTTTCACAATAGACCTTTAAAAAAAAAAGAGGGACCTCGTAGGAAGTATGTTAATATGTGCTGATGTGGCAGGAAACAAGTGGTCTGATTCTGATCTCATACCACTGTTATTTTTACTAATATGAGAAACAGCAGAATCAGGATCTAGGAGTGTAAAACCTATGGATGAAGCAGACATATATCTTTTGTTTTCGGGAAAAAGATTAGGATCTTTAACTGCAGCCATGTAACTTAAAAAATCTATTGCATACAGGTTTTAATTCTCTTAGGTAAATATGGTATCCTCGACTAACACACCCAGTGATTTAAAAGGTTACAGTGACATTCACTAATGATAACAGAGCTGATTGATACAATGTGGACTACCAATCAAACAGCCAAGAATATAATGAATTCATAGTTTTTTTAAGGGATTTTTTTTCCATTTTGTATTCCTAGGTTCTTCATTTTCCTTTTGGAGTTTTAAAACACTTGCTTATAAACAATGTTTACTATGTCTACAGGCAGCACTATTGGCTTTCAGGATTATAACTCCATAATTTATAACTCCTGAGTGACCCTTTAGCTAAAAGTATATTGTAAGGCACTCCACTAACTCATCCAGTGGTTTGCATGGAAAGGACTCTAAGCTCCGAATCTTGCAAGGTGCCAAGTACACTGGTCCTGATCAGTAAAGCATTCAAGCAGCCATTTACCTAAGAACAGAAGTAGTTCCACTTAACTGGATCTATTCACCTGCTTAATGTGAAATACATGCTTAAGTGTTTTGCTGCACTGGGGTCAGAGTACTCACTACCTTGCAGGATCGAGCCCTGTATATAAAAGATATTAGTGTGTATGAATGATTGTCCACTAGAGATGTTTCTTGACAGAGTTGACAACTCTCACAATAGCTGGTGTTTTTTAAACCCCTAACTGCAGAAGTCATGTGACTAAATGAATACCACATTTATTATTATTGTTAATAATAAATAATTATTAAATCTCATTATATTTATATATTTCAGCAAATGTTATGCTTTTTTTTTGGAGACATAACTCTATTTTTTAACATTTGCGGTGGCCAATTGATGTTTCCAGCACAAAAATCTGGTCTTCCTCAAATGATTAATTTGTAACTACTCAACTGGGTGCCTTCAATACTAAAGTATTGTCTGAAAATGAGAATGACTTTTTTTTTCTGATGACTGTACTGTATAGCTGCTGTCAGACATGGAGGAAGAGATACTGGGAAGCTAACCAGAAGCTCTGTATGACAGGAAAAGAAGCAAGCACCAAATGTAGGAGATAATTCATCTTGTCTGAAAAATGTATAAATAGATTGCTGAATGATAAACTACATATTAATACTCTAAACTGTATCAATGCAAGAAGTTTGCATTTGTTGTTGTTTTATATTGTCATTGCATTTACCATTGTTTACCCTTTCCACCTCTCCAACTCTTCCATCATCTTTAGTTTTGTCAATAAAAGGACTACAAAATACAAAACCTTCAGAAAAAAAAAACAGGAATATAGCAACTGCCATACTGGCACAGACCACTGGTACATGTAGAACATTATTTTTTTCTCAGGCTTTGCCAGATGCATCAGAGGAGAGTGGAAGAAATGTTGTAGGTAAAGAGACCATATGTAACCATCTTCATATGATGTCCTAGGAACATTTTTGTGGATACCTGACATGTCCCAGTTTTTCATTTCATGAATCAAAATCCATCTACCTCTGTTCAAGACAAAAAGCATTGTTTGCAGTGAAGAAAAAATGTGAATGAGTTTAGATATTATCAGAGCTATTATTTTGTTAAAAGGAACATTAAAAACATAAGTCCAATGTTCAGAATAAACTCATTTAGAAGTCTAACTTACTGGAGAAATAGACACAAGTCACTTGTTGAGTCAGACACTGGCAATGGTGGCATCAACACAAAAAGTGTTCTTTTATCTTGTGCATGACTATTTCACGATCCTCAAAAATGTCCCCATAAAATGTCCCAGGTTTTATCTTATCTTTACTGGTAACTCATGAAATAATCTGTCCAAAAGGAAAATTTCTTCCTAACCCCTGTCAATAGAAGATTGGCTTATGCCTTGAAACTTGAGCATTTAAATCTTCTTTTTTTTTTCTTTTTTCATTTTAAATCCTATATATTTTAAATCTGAATGTTCTTAAACATCTTCTAAATGTATGATACTTTTTAGAGTCCTACTAAAGATCTGACCACAATAATACCTTGGGGCAATGAATTCCACATTTAATTATATACTGTGTAAGAAAAGCATTTCCCTTGAGAAATTTTAAATTTACTACCTTTCAGTTTCATTGACTGTCCCCTGGTTCTTGTATTATTTAATCTAGGCCTGATTCAAAGTCCACTCAAGTCAGGGTAACGACTCCTATTGACTTCTGTGGGCTTTAGATCAGACCTATTATGCCAGCAGATTTACCGAACAGGCATAAAGACAGAATATTTTTGAAGTAATTATTTTTATTTTAACAGTTCAGTGAATAAAAAAGAAGCAAAATTTTTGTATAAAGGCAAGATTATTCATATGTATACATACAGTATAATAAAGCATAAATCTAAAAACATAACTAGATAACATCATAAAAAGGGGACAATTTTAATTTCAGAGGTCAGCAGACTGCCAGTCCCAAAGAGACACTAAAATAAATAGGGGATATTGTCATATAATGCCTTAAGTTAGCTGACCATGAAAGGAGCACAGCTTATTATTATAGGTTTTATTATTTTCTATTATTTTTGCAAGGGAACATTAGCTTTTCCATCAGTGAAGCATTGGGCATTTCTGAGAGCCATTTGTGATAAGATGGGCATGCAGTTTATTATTTCTCAGAATAGCTCTGTTTAGTTATTGTTAAGGCAACAGAAAGTAGTCTGGCTGCAGATATAAAAAGGGAAAGCTTGTGTTCCCTTAAGACCAAGGATAGAGAGATGCGCAGGTAGGATGAAAAAGGGAATATCCAGCCCTTTTACCTCCAGGAACATAGGGCTGGAAGGGACCTCCTGGGTCACTGAGTCCAGTCCCCAGCAATCAGAGGCAATCCCATCATATACTTCCATTCATAAACTTATCAAGCTCTAGGGTTGCCAGGTTTCCAGTTTCTGACCAGCAAGTCCAGTCGAAAGGGGACCTATGCAGTGTCCGGTCAGTTTTGCTGACTGTACACCAAAAGTCCGGTTACTGCAGTAACCGTAATTGGCCTCCACTTCCTGGAGGGTGGGAAGAGAAGCTGCTGCTGAAGGAGAAGGGATCCTGACAGTGCGTGGTATTTGAGCTCGCTGCATGGATGGCCTATCCCACTTTCTCAGCCACCCAGGGCGCTGGCTCTCTCCACTCCCTCGCTCCGCACCTGTGTCCCAATTGGGAAGGCACACAGGCAGGCTCTGCATCTGCTCATCCCAACCTGGCTCTGCAGGTAAGTCCCGGAGGAAGGTGAAGAGAGTGACAGGGGAAGAGGGGAGCGAGCAAAGAGTCTCCAGGGAGGGAGATCTGGGGGATGTGGCCCCACACCAGGGCTGGGACTTCTTAAAGAGCAGGGATAATTTGTGGGAGCCCAGAAGGGGCTGAGAGACAGTTTGGTCAGGGTAGTGTGATAGGCCCTGCTGGACTGATTGAAAAGTGAGCCCCAGGATAGGGCTGAAGATCAAAGGATCTTACTGAGGGTGCTGAAATAGGGCCCCAGTTAGACTTATACCCCGGAAGGGTATACCCTGGAAGGGGTTTGCTTTGCTTTTATGACACTGACCAAAGACCCACCACAAGAGTGGTGTGCAAGCACAATCACTTGGCCAGGGGTCGCTCGCGAGAAGTGAATGCAACCCTGTTACAGATGGACTCTGCATTCCTCCGATCATCCTAGTAGCCTTCTCTGCACCTGTTCCAGTTTGAATGCCTCTTTCTTTAACATGAGTGACCAGAATTGTACACACTATTCCAAATGAGACCTCACCAGTACCTTGTACAATAGTATTAATACTTCCATATCTCTGCTGGAAATATCTTATGTGCTATATCTGAGTAGGGGGGCTAGTTATTAGGGGTTGGTGGGGCTAATTCTCCAACTGTGAGCCACACTGTAGACTCTTGTAGATCTGTGGCCACTGGGAGCTTCCTGGAGATGCTCCAGGGCTAACAGGAGTTCCTGCAATACTATACATACACACCACACACACACCCTCAGTCAGCAGCCACCACTCTCTGGCCACCCAGCTCTGAAGGCAGCAGCACAGAAGTAAGGGTGGCATGGTATGATATTGCAACCCTTATTTCTGTGCCGCTGCTGGTGGGGTGCTGCCTTCAGAGCTGGGCACCTGGCCAGCAGCCGCCACTCTCTGGCCACCCAGCTTTGAAGGAAGCATAGAAGTAGCCAGCACTCAATGCATACTAACCTCATCTCACATCTCTTACCCAGACACAATCATAACGTCCACAAGTATGCATGAAACTCAGGTTCAGTCCTAACACAGAACCACTTATAATGGCCACAGCTAATTCCTTGCAATTGCACTCATGTGGAATCTTGAACAAATGAATAAAATGAGGTTTAAATATCAGAATATTTTGAAACACTGATTTCCTGGTTTGCTTTTTAAAAAAAAACACAAAACAATGGCAATTTTCAGATTTCTAAGTATATCACTACTCACAAGAAGAGGGCTTCATGCATCTAAATAAAAGAAGTGGATACATCTTTGATAAAAGCTTGGCAAAATACAAAGAAATACCAAGTGCCCAACACTTCGATCTGAATGTTGTTTACTGTTGCTTCTGTTTTTTCTGGAAATACTGGCTTCAACGTAATTTGGTTTTTAGGAGTTGAAAGTCATAATGTCCAATTAAATTCTCAAAATCTTCAAGGACAAATGCAGCCTCTAAGAATTTACTTTCTGATAAAAATCTAGCAAATATTTATTGATAATTTAATAATCAATTGTGGTTAGCTGTTGTTAAACAGGGAAGAGTAGTCTCCGCTTTCTACTCATAGTCTATTTATGAAATTGCTAATAATAATGCTGCTTTCTCGCCCTTGCCTATAGCTGTTCACGTGACAGGAAGGCTTTACAAGTGCTTCAGATTTTGCGTATATCCCACATTATTTTTTGTGAGTTTGCAACATTTTATATCATTTACATTCCTGTTTTTTTTTAAGCCTGAATCAGTTTCAAAAGAAAACTCCCTCTCTTTCTTTTATGCCAAAGGAAACTCTGAGATACAGAAATAGAAGAACATGGGATGACAGAGGAGAGGTGACATCAGGCAAAGGTGAAGAGGATGTCCTCTAGTGGGAACCCTTTCAACAGGATGGCAAATTAAAATTGTTAATTACATTATAATTCATTATGTAAACCTGTTGTTATATTCCCCCTAACTCCACAAGAGGGCTCCCTCCAACTGTTCTTCTGAGAGAAGAAGAGATTCAGTCCTCCAGGAGAAGGGAGCAATTATTTTTTAAAAAGGGAGACAGGGCTAAGAGAAGTCTCCTGCTGGAGTCATTTTCAAAAGAACACTCCTGTTAGGAGGTGAGGTCACTGGAAATGGCACAGAGCTGAGGCAAATCACCTGTAGACCTCCACAAACTACACTCAAAGACTCACAATGGTGGACAGTACCTGAGTCGTATCCTGCTACCGTGTCAATGCTGTAGCACTTGTGAATGTTATAGTAGTGTTGAGAGCAGGCTGATTTTCACGGTGTGTATTTATTTATTCGAGTCCTGTAAACTACAGTGGAACATTTTGTAAGGGTCCTCCACATAAGACCATCATCTCTGCAATAGCTCCACCATCTCAGGGAGCTCTACCAAATATTTAACAGACTTTTGAACTTTGAATATATAGTGTACTATCCGCATAGACTGTCATGACCTCTTCTGATGCCAGTAACTATGCACTTATTAATCATGCTACCTAGATGAACAAACATTTCTGCTTAATTAGGTCTGAATATAAGTTTATTTTAGCTCATGATGCTTATCATTTTATCAAACTATCTCCTTCCAACTTGCTCTTCTTTATCACATTGTTTTTGTTATTCAACATGTGTCTAGCACTCCTTGGGTGTGCCTAGGGCCTGATAGAGAAACAAAGACTCAGTCCCTGTCTCACACAGGTAATAATTAGGGGAGGAGAAAGTCATCTAGTAGGAACCCTTTAATTTGTCTCTTTCAGTTTTTCATCTGTTTTCTTTACATATTTCTGCAAATAAAATGCTGAAATTGCAATTATAATCATCCCAGTGCTGAGACAGGATATACATTGGAAATAACATGTGCTACAAAATAAAATAATCCAAAGTATATGCATGCCACTCATCTGGCTCTATCCACCATGTTCTCTGGGATTATACTTTACTGTATTCCTGAAAGTCATTATAGCTGCACTGCTTCAGAGGGACTCTGACACCATTTAATTCCCCACAAGTTTGAGAAAGAAAAACAACATTAATATTTGTTATGCCTTTTAAAAACCAATGAGCCAAATGTGCATTTTAATTTAAATACAGCAATTTTACTGGGATCAGAATAACAGCAAGAAAATAATGCAACAACAATGAGCTGAATTACACAGTGAGTTGGTATCCGTTTACAAGTTATATCTGACCCCACTTCATTCTTCTGTTCAGTCTCCAACCAAATTCAGCCTCAACTCCTCCCATTTAACAAATCTCTTTTGAATGCTACACCACATACAAAGTTTAAGATCCTCAAAGACACAGTAATCACACAGTCACCACAGTATTCTGTATGCTTGGTGGGGAGGTTTTGGGGGGAAGAGATTGGTTGAAATATATAAAAAAACAACAAATCAGTGAATTTAGAGGTTGTGAAAAAAAAAACAGGATTGACAGTCCTCTAGTCCCCTATCTTCTGGACAATGAAGTCATCAACTGATACTATTATCCATTCAAGTAATCAATTTGTCCACAGAAGAGGTACAGCACAGAGTACAACACGGCAAATTCTCTCACACATTCCATGAATATATCTGAACCATGAACTGGAGGACCATATGAAGTTAGTTCAAGCTCTACTGAGGATACCAAAAAAGTCCCAGCCTGCCCAATAATTAGTGAAGCTGCTTCTGGATAGTCCACCATGTTTCACTCAGGAGAATATAAATGAACGCCAACAGATTTTCTGCTTGCACACATAAGCCTAAAATCCTGAAGTATTATACATAATGAGGTATGTGTTTCTTTATTAACTGATATAGCCATAGTGAGTCACTATTTTTTTTTTAAGATGGAGTTTGTGAAAGTTCATTATACCATATATTGCTTGTAAAATTTGAACATTTGGAGAAAGCAGTGTTTCATATCCATGGGATACGCTTCATGCATTTCTTGCTTTCTCTATATATCCCTGACATCACTAAGTATGGCATTTGACTGCATTCTTGTGACAGAGTCCCACTGGCAAACATTTCACTGTTCTGTAACAGTAGCCACAACCAGGCCTGACAAACTCCCTATATCTAGCACACCACTTTCATAGTATGTATCCATAAAGAATATCACAGAAGGTCTCTAATAAAGGATTATGTAATACAGATCTCATAATCATAGTGATGTATGTACGGATGACATGTGTGTATGTACCGAAAATACGTTTTAAAGTCTTTCATCAACCAAACAGAAAAAAAAACAGATTTCTTCCAGAAAGGAGTGAGCATATATAGTCACCTATCAGTTCACATGCAAATTAAGCATGTAAGCCAATACACCGGGAGACCAATTTACAAATGAAATCAACCAGAGGATGACTCAACATTGTCTGAGGACTCAGCAATGCCCACCAGACATGCCTGAACTTGTATTCTCCAGGCACATGGGACTGAGGGTATAAAATAGAACATAGCAGCCCCATGCTTCACCTTTCTGCTGTCCCTATGCTGCAAGCGACAAAGACACTCAGAATAAGACTTAAGACTCCAACAAAGGAGACTGGCCCGGGTTTCAAGGGTGAAATCTGTATACTATGAACTGCAATATCCAGTGGGGTGAGAAAAACTGCTTAATCTAGATGTTGCCCAGTACAATAGGGTTGAGAGTTTAGACTGCACGGTTATATTTTATTTTATATTATTTTGGTAACTAATGCTGACTTTTTGCCTATCACTTATAATCACTTAACTTCTATCTTTTGTAATCAATACATTTGTTTAACTGTTTATTTTTACCAGTGAGTTTGCCTGAAGTGTTTGATAATCTGCTCAGCTTTGCAAAGGCTGGTGTGTCCAGTTTCCATTGATGAAGTGGTGAACCAATCAATAAATTTGCACTGCTCGTCTTGAGCACTGCAAAATGGTATATTCCCAGGGGTCAGCCTGGGACTGTGGGACCGCTGTGCCCCCTTAACTCTCTCTAGCCTGGGCTGTCTCTCATAATACCTTGCTAGTGACCAGCAGCAAACCCCTCCAGGTGCTGTTATCACTCGGCACGACAGCATGTGTAGCCGCCACACTCAGCTAGATTGCATGAATGCTCCCAGAGCCACTCATGAATCACACCGAGAAAGGCACCGGCCAAATTCCCCTCATCCCCACAGTTACCAGCACTGTAGTCTAAACTCTCAACCTATTAGACTGGGCAACACCCAGATTAAGCAGTTTTTCTCACCCACTGGCTATTGCAGTTCATAGTACACAGATTTCACCTTCACCCTCCCAGCACTTCCCGCCCTCCCCTGCCCTGCTGCCTAACAACTGTTTGGTGGTGCTTAGGACTTTCCAGGAGGGAGGAATGCAGCATTCTTGGGGGAGGAGGTGGAGAAGATGCAGGGTAAGGACAGGGACTTGGGAGAAGGGGGTGGAATGGGGGTGGGGTGAGGGCAGTGCAGGGAAGGGACGGGGCAGAGGCGGGGCCAGAGATGGGGGGGAGGTTGAGCACCCACCAGGCAGAGGGGAAGTTGGCGCCTATGTTATCTGGCACTTTACCAACCGGAAAGCTCTAGAAACTAGCATTTCTGATATTTCCCAATACAAATCTTCAATAGGGTTGGCAGGTATCTGGTGTTCAACTGGAACACCTGGTTGAAAAGGGGCCCTGGCAGCTCCAGTCAGCACTGCTGACTGGGCCATTAAAAGTCTGGTTGGTGTGGGGCCAGCAGGCTCCCTACCTGGCTCTGTGTGGCTCCCTGGAAGTGGCAAAATGGCCCTGCTGCTCCTAGGCAGAAGAATGGCCACGGGGGCTCCATCCGTTGCTCTGCCCCACCCCACCCCGAACATTGGCTCTGCAGCTCCCATTGGCCGGGAACTGTGGCCAATGGGAGCTGGTGCGCAGCGCCTGCAGGCAGAGGCAGTGCACAGAGCTGTCTTGCTGCGCCTCCACCTAGGATCAGCAGGGACATGGTGCCGCTTGTGGGGAGCCACCTGAGGTGAGCGCCTCCCTGGATCTGGCACCCCAAAACCCCTCCCTCATCCCAATCCCCTGCTCTGAGGCCCCTTCCACACCCAAACTCCCTCCCAGAGCCCGCATTTCCTCCCATGGCCCAGCCCTGAGCACCCTCCTGCACCCAAGCTCCCCACCTCCATTGGTAAGTATAACTCTTAGTTGACCAGAATTTTTGATTAACCAGCACCCCCCATTCTCCCAACATGCTGGATAACAAAGCTTTTACTGTATGTAGTGCCCTTTACCTATTGAAACTGAAATAGGGTTACCATATTTCAACAATCAAAAAAGAGGATGGGAGGAGCCCCGCCCCATCCTGCCCTAGCCCCGCCCCTGCCCCTTCCACTCCCTCCCACTTCCTGCCCCCTCAGAACCCCCAACCCTCCCCCCCACGCCTTGTCCCCTGACTGCCCCCTCCTGGGACCCTGCCCCTAACTGCCCCCCAGGACTCCACCCCCTACCTAAGACTCCCTGCTCCTTGTCCCCTGACTGCCCCCTCCTGAGACCTTCCCCACATCCTAACTGGCCCCCTTGGACCCTACCCCCCTACCTGTCCCCTGACTGCCCCAACCCTTATCCACACCCCCACCCCCTGACAGCCCCCCCCCAGAACTCCTGACCCATCTAAACCCCTCTGCTCCCTGTCCCCTGACTGCTCCGATCCCTCTCCCCACCCCTGCCACCTGACAGCCCCCCCAGAACTCCCAAACATCCCCCCCCGCTCCTTGTCCCCTGACTGCCCCCTCCTGAGACACCCCCCACCTGTACTCTGCCCAAAACCTTACACCCCCAACCCCCAGACAGCACCCCATGAACTCCTGACCCATCCAACCCTCCCCCTGCTCCCTGTCTCTTGACTACCCCCCCCCCAGAACCTCCCTGCCGCTTCTCTGACCCCCTGGCACCCTTACTGTGCTGCAGAGCGGCGCGCTCAACAGCGGGGGAGGGGAGCAGGGTCGGAGCTCCAGACTGCCGGAGGCCGTGATCTGCCAATGCAGGGAGGGAGGGGGAGAGAGAGAGGAGGAGAGTGGTGTCAAGTTGCAGGAGAGAGGAGGGGGTAGTGGAGGAGGGGCTCTGGCTGCCGGAGCCCGGTGTGAGTGGCACGATCCGGTTCGCTGCCCTGTAAGCCGTGCGTGCTCTGCATGGGGGGAAATCCGGACATTGACAAATTCCCCCCGGACGCTATTTTTAACTGAAAAAAGCCGGACATGTCTGGGGGAATCCGGACGAATGGTAACCCTAAACTGAAATGCACTTTGTCCTTCACTTGAACCTAGTTGGTGAAGGGCAAAAGAACTCAATAATGGAATCTGTATAATCTTTTACCCTGCTCTTTTCCCTAACCTTACTAATATAGCCCAGATATATTATTGAAGGGACACTCCAAAACTAATGAAGTGACCCTACAGAAATATGTTATTATAAACAAGACTGGGTAATTGATAAGAGGGTGCTTATAATCTAAGTATGTGCTGTGATTGACATGGGGCATTTGTTATTGCACATGTTTTCTGTGATTTCTGAAATAATGACCCATGGAAATGTTTTTATCTCATTAGGAAGTGCTTATTACAACAGGGGTTCTTAGTTTATCAATCAGGCAAACTAAGATATACAAGAAATTTCATAAGCAATGAGGTAAATTAAGATATCAAATTGTGGGATATCAATTGTCGGGAAATATTTTTTTCCTTCAAAAGGAATTTATTTGTCTCACATCCTCTAAAATGAAGGAGTTTGGGGGATTTAAACTGGGCGTGAAGACTGACAATATTCCACCAGTTACTGAGGAAAGGAGCCGGATTTCATCTCTTCACCATTCAAAAAGAGTGGCTCTAGGACCCTGCAGGGTGGGAGGGTCCCAGACCTCAGGCTCTAGTTCAAGCCTAGAAATCTACATAACAATGAAACAGATCTGCATCCTGAGCTGCGTGAGCCTAAGTCAACTAGCCCAGCTAGCCAAGGGTTTTCCTTTGCTGTCTAGACATAACCTAAGAGACAACCCCATCCGGTCCTGGAGAACAATACATATAAAACAATACATTTTACCAGCAATTCCCTTCTACTTACTAAACTAAATAATTTCACTACAAAGGGTCCTAAATCAAAAAACTCCCAACTCAATTACCAAAGAGACACTGCACTTCATTATTCAAGTTGTATTTGTCATATTCTTTGCACAGATTAATAATCCAGTCATCCAGCTTTTCAGTGTATACTTATATAGGCATTCCTACTGCAGACAGAAGGGGGTGGATTGTGTGAGATCTGTCCCGTTTACACTACATGAAATTGGTTCTTTGAAATTCCAGACAGTTAAATAAACTGGCTTCTTTCACCTGTTTAATTATCCATGTCTTGTTTGTCTCTACACAGCAGAAGCTTATCAAACAAAAGCCAATTACAAATCCCTCTTTTGGTTGTCAACCGAACATTAATAAAAATATGAAGCATTGCTGCAATGCTTAAGAACCCTTTTGAGGTCACCCTGGTAACTACAAAATTCCCCAAAGTTAAAAATGCAATTGTCTGCAGAAATGTTCCAAAGTTTCTGGAGTTAGTCATTTCATTTTTCTTGAATATCTCTAACATTTCTGATTTACAAGGGTTTTGTTTTGTTTTACAAGGTAAAAGGCAAGCGAACACAATGCCCACTAACCTAAGGACATGTCTATTTCTGTACAATGTTTAGACTGTACTACACAGCAAACGAGTGTAAAATACTTTTTTCACGCTGGTGGAGTGAGATGCATTTACAGAAATACAAATTGTGTTAAACTGAAAATAAATGAGGAAGAGCTGTCTAGTTATCTTTCCTTTGTTCAACAATCCCAACACTGGAAATATTTATGGCACTTATGTCTGAAAGGAAGCTTGTAAAACTCAATCATTTATTTAGAAATTCAGGATTTGCAATTAGCAGAAGTAGAAAGAGGGATAGATTTGAAAAAGCTGAGCAGAATCAAAGAGCTCTGAGAGAAGACTGAAGAGGCATCATAGGGCACCCAAACAAGTTCACTTTAATTTTATATTTGAACTCAAAGTGACAGACAGTGAAGAGCAGCCGCTTTGGTATGTACTTTCAATCAATGCAATTTGGGATACTACTGTAACCTGTCTTCTGTGTTGCCTATGTACCTTTGCCCCACACAAGAGATTTTTCCATTGGCTGTAATCAACAGGAACAAGTTGTGTTCCCTTTTACGCACATGATGACACATTCATACACTCAGTTACAAGATATAGTTCACATAGCTACAGTGTGGGAAGGATGAAAACCAATGTTTTAATTGCCTCAGGGCAAGTCTACACTAGAAGCGCTTCAATGGTGCAGCTGCGCCGCTGTAGCACATCTGGTGAAGACGCTCTATGCTGGCAGGAGAGCACTCTCCCCATCGGCATAATTACTCCACCTCCATGGGAGGTAGAAGCTATGTCAGAGGGGGAAAATCTCCCACCTACATAGCACTGGTGTGGACAGCACTTAGATTACTGTAACTTGCGTCTCTTGGGGGGGGGGGGGGGGGGAGGGGAGGTGTCTTTTTCACACCTCTGAGCGACGCAAGTTAGATTGACTTAAACAGTAGTGTAGACCTGCCCTCAGTAAGTCTTCAGGCTGTACAACAAATGAACAGCTCTATCAAATCAAAACAGGGAACACAACTACTACAAGGTATCAGCCAAATAGTTGTCTCTAATTCTCCTCTAATTGCCATAGAGGGGTCCAGATCCTCAGGTGTTATAGATGGGCACAGCTGCCATTGATGCCATTTAGGCATCAATGAGCATCTGGTTGGTGATGTCCAGGTTATGCTCTTATTATGTTCTGGGGGCTACAGATAAAACAATGTTCAGTAACACACAGTAAATATGCAAAACTAATTAAAAATAATTAAAATCATTTACCTACTGACTAGGGGGTTGCAATTCTCCGATAATTTAACATTGTGCTCTGCAGACACCATACAGTAGAGATACAGATTTCTATCTGCACATGGGAAAGGAAACGAAGAAAAAAAGAGGACTCTGCCTCCAGTGTTACACAGCATGACTACCCATTAATTTAGGGCTTCAATGAAGTGAGGAACACTTCAGAGACAGCAACACTGCTGCCATTACAATTAATTCCCTTGTTTTGTGGTCCTGAGTTATGCCTGGAGCTCCTTTTGTCTTGATAATGCTAACAAATCTGCATCTGTCTGTCTTAAACACCATTTGTGTTGTGATGCCAGGAACCTAGGGAGACTGTCATTGTGTATACTCAGTAGTATATATTACAATAAAGAGTCTGGTTTTGGAAAGACACAATTCAAATGAAAAAAAGGTAATGTTTTTTGAAGCTGAATCTTCATCCCTGCTTATTCCAGATGTACAGAGTGATAAAACTAGGAATTAAATTCTGTTGTTTCATTTACCAGAAACTGATTTTAATAATCTTTGTATATTCTTCATCAGGACTGGAAAGAGAGATTTGGGGCTAAAACACAGAAGTTGATGTGACCTTCTGGCTATGTACCTCAGTTTCCATTTCTGTAAAACTGAGATAATATTTTCCCAAATCATAGGGGTGTTGTGATGTTAAATTCATTAATGACTGCAAAGAGCTTTGAGATTTTTAGATAGAATGTGCTATAGTTCAAAATCATTTTGATGCATTTTCATCCCTATTTTTTTCTATTCTGTCTCCCTATTAGCATAAGCAATTTACGTACCCTTGAAACATAAATTATCTGCTCGTTTAATTTGTCGCATTATCTCCTTGCTTAATTTGGCTCAGAGTATGTTGTAAGCAAAGTGATTGAAAAAACCTTTGGTTTAGCTTCTCTTAGTGCCTGTGTATATCATTCTGTTCACACACAAAGCACTCTATTTGGCAGAAGCATGGACTGAGCTGACATGAAAATTAAATCACGTTTTAACATCGAAGGAGTATGCATGGGGGTGGGATGAAGCGATCTTTTAAAGTTGCTCTTGAAATCACAGGTGCTACAGCATGCAAAGGGATTACACGTCCCAAATACATTCACGAGTTACTAAAAACTGGGACTGCAATCCCTCAGTGAAATTTCAGCAAGTGAAGGGAATCGAGCTGAAGCATTTCAACAGACTTATCTTAAAAAAAATATATCTCCACTTCCCCAAAAGAATTGCTGCTAGAGGTGGGGGTTGCGGGGGAGAGAAAGCAGACGATATATAACTGAAGAAAAGGGGAATACCACAAGAAACACGGAATATTTTAAATTAGGATTATCCAAGACAAACCAGGACAATCGCTTGGCTTTGAAGAGACTCTAATTTTGCAGGATATATTTCTTAAATGAAACTTATCGTATTCAGATTGTTTCCAATTTAGTAAATAGTTATTGCCACTGCCTCCCCCGTAATGCAGTGTTAGGGCATTGCATTTGATACGGACAATTATTAAATAATGATGTATTTTAAATTCTCAGAAGAGGTTCTTTGAAAGTATATTGATTTTAAAGATCAGATAGTGCTCTCACAGTTCTGAGGAAAAATGTAAACCAGGGACTAGGAGAGTGTCAAAACAGCTGGAAAACTTCTGAATTCTCATGTAACCTTGTTTTCTGAAACTGAAGTGTCATGAAATTCCCACTTGTGGCTTTTTTGTATTCTGTTGTTTCCCACAAAAGGCTGTCAGATAGAAGTACATAAGTGCTATGACAATTGCTTATGCACAACAAAAATGTGAGTGTTACAGCAGCTTAGAACATTTTTTTCAATGAAATCACAAGGGTCACATCTACAGCGTGATAAAAGACCTGTGGCATGGCCATGGCCATGGCTGGCCTGGGTCAGCTGACTCAGGCTGTGGGGTTATACAATTGCAGTGTAGATGTTTGGGATTGGGCTGGAGCTCAGCTTCCAAAACCATGCAAGGAGGATGGGTACCCAAGTCCAGGCTCCAGCAAAAGCCCGAATGTCTACTACAATATTTAGCCCCACAACCCCAAGTAAGCTGACCAGGGCTCTGAGACTTGTGCGTTTTTTAATGATGTGAAGACGTACCCAAAGAGTTGTTGATTTAGTGTGAAATTCAGCCCTGTGCAAACAGTCAGTACAAGGCCTATGCAGCAGACCCACTTAAATTTCATCATCATGAATAAGGATTATCACTATGTATTGGTTATATTACTGCAATGTCCAAGGGTCTGACCCAAGACTGGGGCCCCAGTGTGTCAGGCAATGTACAAACAGATGTCTCTGCTCCAAAGAGCTAAATCTAAATAGAAAAAAGGTGGGAGAGGAAACAGAGGCACAGAGAGGTGAAGTGACTTGCCCACTGCCACAGAGCAAGGTAGTGACAGAGCCAGAAATACCATACAGGTCTTTTGATTCCCATGAAATTGCAAGCCCAATAACAAGGATTTTTAATGAATCTGTAAACTTGGGGGTTGTATCCTATGACTGGGGAATTACTAATATAGTACCTATTTTTAGAAAGTAGAAAAAAGTGATCCAGGAAATTACAGGCCTGTTAGTTTGATCCCAATTGTATGCAAGGTCATGGAACAAATTTTGAAAGAGAAAGTAGTTAAGGACTGTAGTGAGGCCGTGTGTCTCCCCGCCGCCCCGGAGGGGAAAAGCCCATCCGGAGGCCAGAGTAGGCAGAGCTAGGGAGCTCTGAGCCCGCCCCTCAGAGGGTCAGGTGGCAACCCGGAATTATAAAGGCTCGCCCTCAGAGCTCAGTCAGGCCCCAGCTGCCGGAGAGGTCAGATGTCTCCAGCCTAGCTTGTGACTGGGACAACTCCACGGCGCAAGGCAGCTGCCAGGACTGGTCGGGCCTGCCCTGCGCCCGCTACCCGGAAGAGTTGCCGGGCCTGCCCTGAGCCCATTACCCGGAGGAGTTGCCGGACCTACCCTGTGCTCGCTACCCAGAGGAGTTGCCGGGCCGGCCGCCTGCCCACTACCCAGAGGAACCTATGGTACTGGACCCCCCCAGAGGACAACACCCATATCCAGGTACTACCCGAGGGGGAGTCTGGAAGTAGCCCCGGGCAGCTGACCTTAGTCTGGCTGCAACACTGCCAGAGCCCACGCCAGTGTGTTGCGGCCAGGATCCCCACTGACTAAGCAGCGGGTCTTCTGCTGCTGCTAGGGCCCCGGGCTGGGACGCAGTGGAGTGGGAGGGCCTGCATCCCCCCTGCCACCCAACTCATGGGTGATAGTCTCCCCCTCTCCCAGGCCTTTGGAGGCTTGGGCTTACCATTATCACCCAGCCCTGACCCAGGGCCTGGGCTCCCGACTGTTTGTACTGCTACTGCTCAGTCCTGCCTGAAGGCCTGAGCCTGGATTCTGTATCGCCCTGCCCTGACCTAGGGCCTGGGCCTGATAGTGTTTGTATTGATTGCTCAGCCCTGCCTGAGGGCCTGAGACCCTAACTCATTGCTGCCCCGTCCTGACCTAGGGCCTGGGCTTGTCATTACTGTTTATATTGTACTGTGGTTGCTCAGCCCTTGCCAAGGGCCTGAGCACCTGACTCCTTGTCGCCCTGCCCTGACCCAGGGCCAGGGCTCACAGTGTCTGTTACAGGTAACGCAAGGGCTGCCGAGGGAGACCCCGCGATCAGACTAATTCCCCCAACATCGACCGTATGTAGTGAGCTGGTGTGGCTCCCCGCCGCTCTGGAGAGGGTCGAGCCCCGGCAAACTCTTGTACAAAGGCATAGAGGTAAACAGTAATTGAGATAAAATACAACATGGTTTTTCAAAAGGCAGATCTTGCCAGACCAACCTGATCCCTTTCTTTGAGAAGATAACTGATTTTTTTTTTAGACAAAGGAAAGGCAGTAGATCTAATCTGCCTGGGTTTCAGTAAAGCATTTGGTTCAGTTCCAAATTGGAGAAGTAGTAACTTCCCTCCAGTCTGATAGTACCAAATTGGAGACATAGGGATTAATATGAGAATTGAAAGGTGGATAAGGAACTGATTAAAGGAGAGACTACAATGGGTTATACTAAAACAAAACTGTCATGTTGGAGGGATGTTACTAGTGAAGTTCCTCGGGGATCAGTCTTATTTAACTTTTATAAATGACCTTGGCACAAAAAGTGGGAGTGTGTTAATAAAATGTGTGGATGATACAAATTTGTGTAGTATTGCCAATATGGAGGAGGACCAGAATATCATTAAAGAAGATCTAATAGACCTGGAAAACTGGAGTAATAGAAAGGAAATGGGATGAAATTTAATAGTGCAAAGTGCAAGGTCATGCACTTAAGGACTGACAACAAGAAATTTTGTTATCTTATCAGTAAGATAAGTCAGGGACTTATCAGTAGGAAGCAACAGAGGAGGAGAAAAACCTGAGTATATTGGTTGATCACAGGATGAAAATGAGCTGCCAATGTGATGTGACTGTGAAAAAGGCCAATGTTATCCTAGGATGCATCAATTGAGGTATTTCAAGTAGAGACAGGGAGGTGTTAGTACCGTTAGAGAAGGCACTAATGAGATCTCATTTGGAATGTTGTATGCAGTTCTGGACTCCCATGTTTAAGAAAGATTAATTCCGACTGGAACAGGTGCAGGGAAGGGCTTCTAGGATGATCAGAGGAATGCAAAACCTACCTTAGGAAAGGAGACTTGAAGAGCTTGGCTTGTTTAGCCTAAGCAAAAGAAGGTTGAGGGGAGATATGATTGCTCTCTATAAATATATCAGAGGGATAAATACCAGAGAAAGAGTGGAGTTATTTAAGTTAAGACCCAATATAGACACAAGAACCAATGGATATAAACTGACCATCAACAAGCTTAGGCTTGAAATTAAAGGAAGGATTCTAACCATCAGAGGAGTGAAGTTCTGCAACAGCCTTCCAAGAGGATTAGTAGGGGCAAAAAACCTAACTTACTTCAAGATTGTGCTTGATAAATAAATGATCTGGAGAAAGGGATAAAAAGTGAGGCACCTGGCATTGGCCACTGTCGGTAGACAGGATACTGGGCTAGATGGACCTTTGGTCTGGCCCAGAATGGCCATTTTTATGTTAACCCTAGGCCCTGGCAATTAATTCTTAGCTACCATGAACAGCTCCATGTGGTTGGCCTGCACAAAAAAGTAATCCTAAGGATGCCCTAATTTTCCCCAGGAACACACTCAAAGACAAATGCACCTAGGACCAGAGAATGCAAAGGTGATTTAAACCCATGGTAGCCCTCTGTCCTCTCCTGACTTACACAACTTGACCACAGTTTAGGCTTGTGGCTGTAACTCTACAGCCACAAATCTAAACTGGATGAAAACACCACCTCCTCCATTCTTCTCTAAATAAGGTTAGAAGTTCCCTTCTCTGTGTTCTATTCAGAATTATTGAAAGCTGCAACTGACAAGATCACAAGGGGGAAATGACATACATGAAAGTTAACTGCTCACCAAGAACCTTCCATAGCTCCCACAGCGGCAATAAAATGCTGGTGAGCAAAAAATCCGAAATAGTCATTTCACATTGTTCTGACTGATAATTGCTTTTATAGTTAGAAATTATCCTTAAATGTTTATAAAGTTGTCCGTAAATCTTGGATCTCCCTATTGCTACTTTAAATCAGTAGAATATATGTACCTATGGTATGATCATGGACAGCTACCAAAAGAAGGAGCAAAAAATTATAATACTGAGTTAAACCCTTGGATTTCTCATCTGTAACCCAGAGGGCAAGCTTGGCCATTATATTCACCCCATTCTATTCGCTGGCTTGCCTTTATGATATTCAGTTAAGAACCCTACAGGCCTGTATCCTGTAAGATATTAGCTGGAGCATAGGTTAGCATAAGTGTGGTTAAGTAGGCTGTAACCCTTGGCACAGATCAATAGTTCCCTTTAGATTTTGGGAACTAAGAAGAGCTTGCTCAATGGTAAGAGTTAGAATGTTCCAGTAAGTGCTACTGCAAGGAACACGGAAGTAACAGCCGCAAATCCGCTTAAGCAAGGGATGACGGTATGATCATGCGCTGAAATGGTAGTTACACATAACAATATGTTAACCTATAGAATAAGTAAACCTCAGCTTTATATTGGTAAAAAGGCTAAATATGGGCATGGAGGACTGAACACGAGCCGATGATGTTCAGGCACTATAACAGGACAGTCATCATGTGATCGGGGGCTGTTTTTTCCTGGGCCTTTTCCATTGCTGTCTGCTTCTCTACTACTTGACCCTTCAACTCATTGGGGAAGCTTGTGTCTCTCACCACCAGTTGGTTCAATAAAATATATTACCTCACCCACCTTGTCTCTTATATAGTATACTCGTCATTCATACTTCCTGAAAAAGACAATGTGATGACATGATGCTGAAAGAGATTAGTTCTAACACATAGCAATACTGAATTAGTATTTTCCTGATAATATTAAGAAAATTGCAACTTTCTTGTCTTAATGTTAGTAAGGAGAGAAACTGAAAATATAGCACTTAAATCAAATGTGGAATGCCAGTTACAGGGCTGGTCCTTTTGTCTCTTACCACCAGGTCCTCAACTAAGGGTATGAGTATGCAATACTAAGAACTTATGCATAGAATGATAACACAGATAACAAGAGAATGATAATACAGGATTGGGGTTATGTAGCTTGGATCTTTCCTAGCTTTATCCATTATTTTCATAAAGGTATCTAAGGCTTTATTTTGCTCTCAGTGCGAGTGTCCTTGTCATCCACTCTGAGACTTCCCACAAGATACTGAGCTCCATAAAGTGAATTCTGTGTAGCCTGATTCTAGGGGAAGAACATCATCACTGTCAGATCAATTTGCCATTAATCCAACATTATTAACCTCAAAAAGGTTCAGGCAACACATCTACAGCTTTATTCCTTATTTTCCAACAACTTTTTATTGTAATTAAAACTGTGCATGTACCCTTTTTAATGGTGTCACCATTTTAATAGTGTCGTCAGGGCTGGCTTAGACTTGCTGGGGCCTGAGCCAAAGCCCAAGCCCGAGGACTTCAGCCATGGGCAGCGGGTTCAGGTTACAGGCCCCTTGCCTGGGGCTGAGGCCCTTGGGCTTCGGCTTTGGCCCCTGGCCTGGGGAAGTATATCATGTTAAAAGCCAATGGCTGCTTTCAAAAGATTGTGTGATATATTGCAGTTTTAGTATTTCATGTAATATGTTTGATTTCTTTATAAGTTTTATTTAAGCTTATAATCTCCCATACATGTTTTACTTCCCCCTAAGAATATTTGATATTTACAAGATCTATTTGTTATGTAGTAATAGTATTTCCAACCATCTCTCTAGTGTTCCACACAAAGGCGGTTGCCTTCGTTTTATCCTCCTAATGAGATATTCCTTACTTTCAGAACGCAGGTAACAAGGGCCTGGATCTGGCCTTCCTTAAATTGAAAGTGGCTAGTTTAAGGAATGAGTGGCCCCGTGCACTTAAAAGTCTTGACTTGATCAATGTTTCAACTTAGTGCAGAAAATGTTTTAAAAGTTATTGTGCTACAGATACTGGCCTGTGTGGATATGGGGTGAAAGGGCAAGAAGTAACAGCAAGGAGAAAGCTGAGTCTTGTCCTGACTTTTCAATATTAAAAATAATCTCAAGGAAGATGAGTTCACCCTGATAAAATTGATTTGAACATTTAATTGAAATGATAGTCTCACTGCAGCAATCTGACGGTTTACAGGATGAGGCTAACAAACTGGATAAAGCCTTTTGACAAAAACAATATTCTACTGAATATTCATCATGAGTGAGGGTGGCAAGAACAAGCTCCTAAGCAGCCTCAGACACTAGAAAAGCAGAAAAAAACACAATAAAATAGAAAATTTTCCTACAAATGACCTGAAAAGGTTTGTGCTTTTTCTGTGCTTCTTTATAATGTACTAAAGATGAGAAACTTTTACTTTGTATTCTTGAAGAAGAAGAATAGTATCAGGAATTTTACATGTTATCTTTGCTGTTTTGCTGGAGGGCTCCCTTGAAGGACCCAGAAAGGTAGCTTAGTTCTCTCAACCCTTAATTGAAGGAGTTGTTGTAGTGAAACTTTAAGAACAAATCTCTCTTCCAATTGTTTTACACACACACTTCTTTAAACAGTCTGAATAAAAATCACTTCCTCTCTCAATCAATCAGGTTTTCCATCCAGGGTATCTATGGTCTCAAAACCTGCTACTTCTCTAGTCATCCAGAAAAACAAAACAAAACAAAACAGGGTAGACAACACATGAATTTTTAGTGTAAAAAACTAGGAGAAATTAAATATATAATTACTTTTATCTGTTTTTAAGAACAGACTTGCGGGCCATTTTCCTACATTATAAAGGATTTGATTGCAAGTCACATTTAAATCACAACTTTTTGGAAGTACCCGAGGTCAGTGTAGGAAAGGAACAAGCTGTTCTTTCATGTGCATGTAGCTACATTACTATTGCCATCATCATTTTTCACCAACAATAAATCCTGGAAAAATAATTTTATCTGAATTTATTATTTGTGAAACTAGCAATTTTAAAAGGCATAAAACAAAGCACATATTTTTTTCTAGCTGTTGATTATGCCACTTGCACTCATTTTTATAAAAGCATGAAGACAGCTAACAAACCATGTGCAAAATCTTCAGCGAGATTGAGGCACGTACATTTTTCATTTAATTTTCTTTATCAAGTAAGAACATTGTTTCAAGTTATTAAAATAAATGTAATTCAATCTACTAATTTATCATATGAAAATGCTCAAACTCTAGTTATATTATTTATTACATATGAGCTCATTAGTAAGGTTCAATACAATGCATTTTATACATGTGATTTAGTGAAAACAACTCGTGTTTCCCTCCTTAGCATTTGATTTAAGCTCTATATTTTCAGTTTCTCTCCTTACTAACATTAAGACAAAGTTGCAATTTTCTTGATATTATCAGAAAAATACTAACTCAATATTGCTATGTGTTAGAACTAATCTCTTTCAGCATCATGTCATCACATTGTCTTTTTCAGTAAGTATGAATGACAAGTATAATATACAGAGACTAGGTGGGTGAGGTAATATATTTTATTGAACCAACTGGTGGTGAGAGACACAAGCTTTCAATTTACACAGAGCTCTTCTTTAGGTCTGTTTAAGCTTGGACTGAAGTTGGTCCAATGAAAGATATTTCCTCAACCACCTTGTCTGTCTAATATATTGGGACCAACCTGGCTACAGCACTGCATGCAAGTTTAATATACTGTATCTTCAGTCTTCAGGGAATAAAACTTCCAAGGAATTATCTTGAAAATTCTGCATGATAATGGGGAATCTCTTTCTCTATATGGCTAATTTGCAGTGCAATATTTTACCATGGCAGTGGAAATGTTATAATTTTCTTAAATCTGATCCTCCTCTCATACTATCTCACTTGAACTCCCTTTAACTGAGAGTCATATAATTCCATTTGGTATGCTTTGCTATAATGTCATCATAAATAGTGTGTCAAAGTATTTTACAGAGTAGAGTAAAAAAATAAAAATAAGAAAAGGCTAAAATACTCCCAGACTCACTCCCCCATTGTGGGAAGATTTTTGCAACTGCTTATGAGGGGTGTACCCTTAAAAACTCACAGAACCTAAGGATCACCATCAGAGATATCAGATTCCAACTTCATGGAACCCATGCCTATGTCCCTATACTATTTTCCTTAGCAGCATAACTCACTCAAGAGTCAGATTTTATTGCCACCCCGCCATCACAATGCACCTTAGTTGTGTCTCCAAGGTGAGGAATGTTGAGGATGTGAGCTATGATTCTGTTTCCTATGCAGTGCACTTTTAAACATACCAGGAGTATAAGTACCTGTCTGTCAGAGGCAGGGATGTCTGAGGATCTTATGGACTGCAAGATGAGCTCTGATTTTTCCATCACTCTCATCAAGTTTTCTATTTGTTGTGTTTCCTTAGTTTAACATAAAAAGCCAGCTACACTGAAAGTACATAGTTTTTTTTTTTCCTTTATGTGTGGAAAATACACCCAGTGTGAACTATTGCAAGTGAGGAGATGATGCAGCAAGCAGTGCCAACTTCTTTGTGGCTCTCCTCTTGGGACTCTCCCATTTTATGAGAGTAGTGCACTGCATAGAAGGATTGTACGCAATTCCTTCCCAGGACATTCTGCATATGTGAGCCCTGCTTCATCCAGTGCTCAAGACTCCATGGAGAATGTAGAGCTTTACCTTATCATGTAAAGTGCCCACTCAGAGGTAAGAGTCCTCATGAGCCTTTGACTCATTGAACGCTCATGAAGGATGGAGCATTTTGTCGCTATCAAGAAAATACCTCCATATAATGGAATTTCTTTATTGCATGTATATATGCTGGACATCTCGCAAGGACAGGTATTAGGTTAGATATTCTGGTTCTCTTGGAAGTTTTCAGGAAAACTTCCCCAGATCAACCATAATTTTCCTTTTTAACGTAGTGACTGATTCTGCATGTACCAGAAATATATACTCCACTATTTTACATATGACCCCCAAGTACCACATTAGCGAGGCAATGTTAATAATAATCTTAACATCAGAGAGAGTCATGTACAATAGGACCATTTCTCATTCTTATCATAATCCCATTTAGTGAAGGGCTGTATTTTGTTATGTTCCATGTTCCTATAAAAACCTTAAGAGTGTTACTAATATAGATTAATTTCATACAATTTTCCAGTCTCCTAGCAACATGTTTCTAGGAGAATAGAAATATTACACTTTAAGAATGGGTATATAATGTGTTAAAATTCAGGATCAGTGACACAGGAGCCAGCAGAGCTGCAATTATGGGAGTTTGAGTGGGAGTTCTGTTGGAGAAGGAGAGAAGAGGCAAACCCCTATTCCTTAGGGGCAGTAATTGAGTTTGTGTGTGTGTTTTCAGTTTGCAAAGTCTGGAAGGGAGCAGTGTCCTGAGAGAGAATCAGAAACTTTGATTGCACAGCCCTGATTAGGGGTCCTATAAAGGCAGCCAAGTAGCCAGTCAGCAGCACAAGAGCCAGCAAACGGAGCTGGAAACAGGAGAGTTTGAGTGGGTGTTTGTAAGGGGAGTATCCAGAAAGAGCTTTGTTTGTATGAAGTGCTGCCTTATAGAGCTGATGGAAGAAAAGATCCAAAGTTTGGAGGTGCAGGTGGAAACTATGGTTGAGTTTCAAAGGGGATTTGGGCATGATGGAGGGAAAGCAAGAGGAGTCTGAAGGGAAATGTCAAGACTCGCAGATGTAAGATGGACTGGAGAATAGCGAGGATAGACTGCTGGGTGAGGAAAGAGGGAAGTGGAAAGATGTGACTATGAGAACCAGGGACAGGAAAAGACCAGCTAGTGAAGGAGAAAGAGCTCAGGAAGAGGTTTGCTGAGTTGGAAAATGAACAAGGGGCACAGCAGGCAGTAACAGAAGGTGGGATGGCAAGGAAGAAGTTAAGAGCTGCTATTCCTACAAGAAGAGGGGAAGAGTCAATGGAGAGAGTTTGGAGTTTTGGGAGGATACAGGATGACTTGTAGCCAGAAAGAACAGGAGGAAGTCCGGAGAATCCCACCAATCCCCCAGGAAGAGGAAGGTCTACGTGACTGGTTACTTCCTACTAAGAAGAATAGACAGGCCTGTAACCAGAGCTGATCTGGAGAACAGAAGAGTTTGCTCTCTGCTGGGAGTTAAGGTATGGAACATGGACCTGAAGATGTAAGGCTGAAGAGGATCCTAATGGGAGCACAAAAGAGTCCACTGATTTTCCTTCACATGGGAAAATATTATACTGATAGATTCTTGCTGGAACACATCAAGAAAGACTGTGCCAGGCTAGGGAAGAAACATAAAGAAATGGAGGCTAAGGTGATCTTCAGTAGGATTGTACCTGTTCCTAGAGGAGGAGAACGAAGACACCACAAGATTTTGATGATTCACAGCTGGCTTAGACAGTGGTGCTATAAGGAGGGTTTGGGGATGTTAGACCACTGGGAGGCATTCATGGACAGAGGACTGGTTCTCATGGGTGGACTCCACCCTTGTAGGGAGGGAAATAGACTTCTGGGATAGAGTTTGGCAAAACTGATTAGAAGAGCTTTAAGCTAGGAACTCAGGGGTGACAGTTGGGAGTTGCTTATGTAATCTCCATGCCTGATTCTAATACTGACCAGGAAGAAAATCAAAATGAAATACAGCAATTGAGAAAGGAAGAACAATGGGTAGGAGAACAAAGTTTAAGGGGGAAAGATAGTGTCTATACCAATGAAGCTAACAGTCAGGTAGGCAATACTGGCAGTAGAATGACTGTACCTAATTGAGTGATGAATCTGGGGGAAGCCAAACAGAAACAACTAAGTTGTTTGTACACCAATGCAAGGAGCCTGGGTAACAAAATGGAGGACCTAGAACTACTGGTGTAGAAAGTGAAACTAGATATTCTAGGGATAACAGGAACATGATGGAACAGTAGTCATGACTGGAGTACAGATATTGAGGGGTATATGCTGTTCAGGAAAGACAAAAATAAAGGAAAAGGTGGTGGAGTAGCATTGCATATTAATGATGAGGTAGACTGCAAAGAAATTGGAAGTGATGGAATGGATAAAACTGTCTGTTTCGGTCAAAGTCGCCTTGGGGGAACTTCTGATAGCTTTCTTCCCCAAGATAGTGCTTGGGGTATGCTACAGGCCCCCAATATCTGATTTAGATATGGATAGAGACCTCTAAAGTTTTAAATTAAATAAATACTACTAGCAATTGTGGGATTATGAAAGACTTTAATTTCTCAGATATAGATTAGAAGACAAGTGCTACTAATAATAGTTTGGCCCAGATTTTCCCGGATGTGATGGCTGACAGTCTCTTCGACAAATATTTCATGAATGAACAAGAGGTGATGCCATTTTAGATTTGGTATTGGTGAATAGTGAGGACATCACAGAATAACGGGTTGCAGGAAACAACCTTGGGTTGAATGATCATGAGCTAATTCAGTTTAAACTAAATGGAAGGATAAAGAAAAACAGATTTGCAACTAGGGTCCTTGATCTCAAAAGGGAAACTTTAAAAAATTAATGGGATTAGTTAGGGAAGTGGACTGGACTGAAGAACTAAAGGATCTGAATGTGGAAGCAGCTTGAAATTATTTTAAATCAAAGTTGCAGAAACTATCTGAAGCCTGCATCCCAAGCAGGGTGACGTGTGGGGGAAATTGTAGGGAAGAGTCGCTGATCACGCTGGATGAGCAAGCATCTCAAACAAGTGATTAAGATAAAGCAGAGAGCCTATAAAGAATGGAAGGATCAGCAAGGAAAGCTACCTGTTGAAGGTCAGAAAGTGTAGGGGTGGAAAATGAGAACAGCCAAAAGCTAAGCAGAGTTGGGCCTTGCAAAGGAGATTATAACCAATAGTAAAAGGTACTATAGTTATACTCGTTCATAAGCCGAATTTTTTTAGTAAAAAAGGGAAGCACCAGAGAAGGGGGTCAGCTTATGAACAGGTACAGAGAGGAAGAGGTGGGACACTGCCCCTCCCCCCAACAGAGGAAGCAAGGAGAGGCAGCACAGCCAGCAGAGCCAGAAGGGAAGAGGTGGGGCCAGATTCTCTCTGCTTCTGGCCACGCTGCTCTTCCCCAGCCTCCAAAGCAGCTACAGCTCCAAGGCTGACAGGCTGCAGCCCTGCTTTTGCTCAGCCCCACCCCCCAGAGCAGGCTGTGGCCACGCTGCCCAGCCCGCCGGAGCACACTGGCGGCCGTGCCGCCCAGCCCAGCCTGCTGGACCATGCTGTGGCCGCGCTTCCCGATCTGGCCCTCCGGAGCAGGCTGCAGCCGCGCTGCCCAGCCTGCCGGAACAGCTCCAGCCAGGCCAGAGACATCCTCCCCCTGGGATGGGATGGGGATGGGGAGTGTGGGGGTCCCAGGCTGGGGGTGGGGTCATGTGGGGGGTGGTCACAGGGGTCACTTCCCTGACTCCCAGCTTCTCCCCCCGCAAAAAATTTCCCCACCAGTTGCTGTCCTGGCCCGTCAGGGTAAGCAGCTGGCACGCCGGGACACTTTGTTTACTTAGGTTTACCTCCATGCCTGTGGACGCTCGAGGTAAACAAACCATCTCGGCCCACCAGCAGCTTATCCTGATGGCCTGGGAGCCAAAGTTTGCTGACCCCTGAATTATAGGGTCGACTTATGAACAGGTTATAAAAATTTTCCATTTTTACTTATCCATCTTGGGGGGGTCAGCTTATAAAGGAACCGGCTTATGATCGAGTATATATAAATAAAAAGAAAGCAAGGTAAGAAGACGTGGGACCACTAAATGCTGAGGATGGGGTGGAGATTAAAGATAATCTAGACATGGGCCAACATCTAAACAAATACTTTGTCTCAGTTTTTAATAAGGGCAATGAAAACCTTAGGGGTAGTGGCAGGATGGCTAATGGAAATAAGAATATGGAAGTAGAAATTACCACATACAATGTCAAAGTCATAATCAACAGGTTAATGTAACTAAATCAGGGCACCCAGATATCTCCATCCAAGAATATTAAAGAACTGGAATATGAAATTTAAAAATAACAATAGCAAGGATTTTTAATGAATCTGTAAATTAGGGGGTTATATCCTATGAATGGAGGATTGCTAATATAGTACCTAAGTGACAGGGTATACCAGATCCTCTGAGGCTCCCTGCCGGAGGCCTCATGGCCCTGCCACCCCGTGCCCCAAAAAAGGGAAGTTGAGAGGGTCTTCCAAGCTGCCTAGAGTGGCTGTGTGGGACACAGCCAATCAGGGCCCAGCTGCCTAGTATAAGAAGAGCTGCAGGGAAGAGGGAGTTCAGTTCCTTGCTAGAGCTGTAGGAATGTGGATGGTTTCTGGCTGGCTGATGTAACTACAGAACCCCAGACAGGGCAGCGCAGCCAGAAGCTGGGGAGAGTGAGAAGGAGCCATGAGTTGGTTGCTAGGACTCCATTAGGACAAGGCCTTGAGGTAAGGGTGAAGATGCTGTGGGGAAGTGGCCCAGGGAATTAGAGAAGCCGTGCAACATTGTTAAAGGGACACAGCAGACACCGGCACTCTACAGGGTCCATGGGCTGGGATCCAGAGTAGTGGGCGAGACCGGGCCCACTCTCCCATCTCCAGTAGCCACTAGGGGGAAGTGGCCTGGATATTGAGGCACCCTAGATAGTGCAAAGTCATGCACTTAGGGAAGAACAAGAATTTTTGCTATAAAATGGGGATTTATCCGTAGGAAGTGACAGAGGAAAAAGACCTGGGAGTATTAGTTAATCACAGGGTGACGGTGAGCCACCAATGTAATGCGGCTGTGAAAAAGGCTAATGCAATCCTAGGATGCATGAGGCGAAGTATTTCCAGTAGAGATAGGGAAGTGTTAGTACCACTATAGAAGGCACTGGTGAGACCTCATCTGGATTGCTGTGTGCAGTTCTTGTCTCCCATGTTTAAGATGAATTCAGAGTGGAACAGATGCAAAGAAGGACTACTAGGATGATTAGAGGAATGGAAAACCTACCTTAGGAAAGGAGACTCTAAGTGTTTAGCTTGTTTAGTCTAAGCAAAAGAAGGCTGAGGGGAGATATTATTGCTCTCTATAAATACGCCAGAGGGATAAATACCAGGCAGGGAGAGGAGTTATTTAAGTTAAGTGCTAATATGGACACAAAAACCAATGGATATAAACTGGCCATCAACAAGCTTAGGCTTGAAATTAAAGGAAGGTTTCTAACCATCAGAGGAATGAAAAGCCTTCCAAGAGGATTAGTGGGGGTAAACAACCTAACTGGCTTCATGATTGTGCTTGATGAGTTTATGGAGTGGGTGGTATAATAAGACTGCCTACAATGGCATGTAGCCAATCTGCAACTGCTGGTAGCAGATATCCCCAACAGCCAGTAATGTGACACTAGATGGGGAGGGCTCTGACTTACTAAAGACATTCTTTCCCAGGTGCCTGGCTGGTGGGTCTTGCCCACATGCTCAGTATCTAACTGATTGCCATATTTGGGATTGTGAAAGAATTCCCCCCCAGGTCAGATTGGCAGAGACCCTTTTTCGCCTTTCTCTGCAGCATCGGGCATGGGTCAATTGCAGGTTTAAACTAGTGTAAAAGTTGGAGTCTCTGTAACCTGAGGTTTTTAAATCATGAGTTGAGGACTTCAATAACTCATCAAGTGATTATGGGTCTATTATAGGAATGGGTGGGTGAGGTTCCGTGGCCTGCAATGTGTACGAGGTCAGACTAGATGAGTATGTATAAATTAAGGCCTATGTGTCTGAGCACATGCTGTACAATACACAGTCAATACAAAAAATCAATCCATCCTCATAATTAGGATGAGCTACCTCACCATTTTGATTAGAGACCTATTCTAGTCCTTAGTGTACATTACAGTGACAATGACTGCAACATTATAACAGCATTTTACATAATGATTCTCCTCTTGTGATGTTATTCCTAAAGTGGGCATGAAAAATGTGAAAGGGCATGTATCTAACACTAACACCAATGAGGCAGAATACATGACTGGATTAATAATTTACAGCATTGGCAGGTCAGTGACATTGAACAGATGCCTAGAATTACAGAGACACACCCACTCATGTACTCCTTCATAAATCTAGGGTCCTGGTAGGAAAATCTCTTGTCAAATTAAAGGCACATCAAATGAAACCTAGATAATGTAGATAAAATTACCATAGATATTACAGCAGTTCAGAAACCTCTCTCTCAAAATGAAGAGACACTATAACACAGCAACCATGATTTAAATTCTGTTGATTACTACTGTCGTATTATTTTAGTCTCTACTGGCCAAATTTCCCTTTTTGAATAAAAATAATAATAAATAAAGTTACCTAAGATAATATTGGTCAATTTCTACACTAAATTAGAATATTATCAGAACTACTGCCAAATGTAAAATGGAATATTGGATACCTCCCATTGTAAGGAAGTTGCTGCAAAGATAAATTCACTAACTTTTGTGAGGCACTAAGATACTAAAATGGTTAGCATCAAAGAGAACCCTATGAAGAAAGAAGGAAAAATAATATCCTTATTCGGTGCAGAGTTTGAACTGAGTGCAGCAAATGAGGCATGAGGCCACACATTGAATGTGGAAGATGGTGGGGGGGAAATGAATAGCTGCCTCATTTCCTGAGCACCGTCCATCCTGAGCAATGAATGAGGTGGGGGTCCTAAGGAAAAACTAAAATGATTTAATGAAAGGCTGTGTCATAATGTGTAGAAGAGAACAGTGTTTAGACTGCCTGTAACTTGGAGGCTCTCAGAAGTCAGGAAAAGACACTTTGCAGCCTTCATGTTCTTGCAATGCCTTTTTTTTAGCATGGATTATCTCATACAGACAACATTACATGCTGGGAGCCAGTTTTTGGTTGGAGCGTAAGGGTGGTGGGAAAGTATAAGGACCTTTCCCCTGAACTCACTGCATAAAAGCCAGACATAAATGTAGTCCTTGCACTCTCCTTGGGCTCCTACCACTTTAAAGTTGCACCCTAAATGGATGTGGTAGATATGGTGCCATTACCCTCCAGATACATACATGGCCAGCTGTGGAGGGAAGCATATCATGTACCCTCTGATAGAGGAAGAGTCCCAATGAAACTCACTCCAGAATGGTGCTTCTTCACATGGATCTCAAAGTTGGCCTACACCTTGATGGACAACTCTTATCCCTAAAGCATTTCTCAGGGAAGATTTGCAACTCGTTCTGAAGTAGTCAGCATCTATGTGTAATGGTATATTGAACATGTTGCATTTGGGATAGTACAGAATCTCACTGAGGAGTGTGAACTGCAGCAGTTGCTCCAGCAGCCCTTGATTGTCTTTTTAACATAAAACACTAAGGATGATGCAGTATAGTGAATGTTATAGTTATGTCATCTTTTTTACTCATCATGATTATTATTGTAAATAAATAGGGATAATGGGCAAATAATTTGTGAATGTCTGTAACATCATTGATTTCTGAGGTGCTTCCAACTCTACAGGAGATATCAACTAGGTTGGCATCTAGAAAAATATGTTCCTCTCCGAATGTCCCTGTTCCCCTTTACAGAAAAGAAATAAGACCTTACCTTTCCCACGTACTGGGGATCTGGTCCCAGGTGTTCTTCTAAAACAAAGAACTGGTTCCATACCCATCCACGCTTGGGACGATGGTGCACTTCTGTTTCACCTTCTATGTGTTTGGTTTGATTTCTGGTCACCTTGATGGAGCCATGATGAGCAGCTCCATAACACCTCTGCACAAAACAGAGACAAACTAGGACTGGGCAGATACAAGATGTGCTCATAATTCTCATTGTAGGATAACTTTCCAGTTCAATGTTTCCTTCTCTCTTTTGCTTTTCTTTTCAGATGTAATCCCTTAATAGGTTCCCGAGAGGGAAGGTGAAGCCTGGTTTAGAAAAACAGTCCAAAATGTTTTTTTTTTAGTATGTCCATGGTTTAACTGCCCATTGGGGAAAGGTCACACTGCATTTACATCATGAAGAACTGAGTGGAGAAATTTCTGGTATTTGTTCCGAGGTCTTCACAATAGACTGCCACAGCCAACCATTTTATACCTAATAGAAGGGGAAAAAATGAAAACCACTTACACATCACTAAAAACAGTAATTACAGCTTTTCAACCTCAAAAGGTGATGTACCCACTGCTGTGCTAATTGGTTCTGTCAAAGGGTCCTACACCAATCAACATTTATTTTCAACCTTTTGTGGAAGTGTTTTCTGATTGTTTTTATGAAAGCACCTTAAAAGTTAGCATGGCTCTTTAAAAGTGAATAAAATATGTGCAATGTAAGGACTGGATGACTCAAGGGACTCTGGTAGTATGAGATTGGGGCTTTCACCTACTGGTTCAGGGTGACAGCATCGGTCCAAGTTGGTACTAATCAAAAACCACTGCTACCTGATTGATAGTGTTTGGCAGTTTATGTGAAATGAATTCTTGGTCTCCATGAACTTTGAACTGGACAGAGGTCCAACATTATGAAAACCACCGTCATGGCTACTGGTAGTTTAAAACAAAAAGGCAAAAGAAGAATGAGTGTGGAGACTCCTGGTTAGAACTGAGGCAAGTTGTCAGAACTGTGTGACCAAATCATAAACTGATAGTGCCTGTGTTTTACCTCCTATGTGGCTGCATAGAGGGCTTCAGTCTCCAGGATTATCTGGAGCATTCCGGAAATATGTACATAAAGCAAATTAAAAAGTGAGCATTGTTGGTCTGAAACATCAGCATGGCTTCAAACTGTATAAGATAGGCACTTGTTTCCCAGTAATAAAAGTCCCTTTTCTCCCCCACCTTAAAAAAGGAAAATTAGCCTTAGATAAAAGATCAGTCTTTAAAATGTAATGGTGGGGGGGTGGAAATAGAAAATAAAAAGTCCCCCCGAATCTTCTCAGGATCCAATGAAAGGCTAATGTTCTCCTTGACAAGGAGTTTGTTCTATTACCAGAATTCTGTAGCAACATATAATCTCTGCAGATGTCAGACACTGACTATACCCAAAGTCTGAAATCATATGTACAAACATTCACCGCAGAGTTAGAATTAAAACTGCCCTCCAATAGATATGGAGCAAGCTTGTAATTAGGTAAATTAGCTATTACGGAATCTATTTTAAAGATGAGATTCACTTCAGTTTTTTGTGTATTCATATGAAAGTTATCTGTTTTCTATTGCTCCTCTCCCCTGTCATAATGTTATCGATAAACATCACAGATAATTTTACTTGTGTAACAGTGGGTTGCTTCCCCCATCCTTCCCTTTTTGCCAGAAGATGTTTCTGAGTCATTGATATTGAAATATTTTTGAGGTAAAAGAACACAATGTTCCTGATGGGGAGAAAAACACATCTTTGTTGTTTTTTGTTTGTTTTTACAGATATAATAAAGCAACTTCTATATGGAACATACTATTTTCCCTCACACCAATGGGACTGTTTATCTTATGATAACCACACCTCTGTCCTTTTTGCTGTATTGTTTAACCATTTAATATGACAGTAGAAGGGAATACAGTAGTAACCTGAACACACACACTGACAGAGTCAGAAGAAATCTTTACTACCTAAATGTCCCGGGGGGGAGAGGGGAGGATGGAAACTTTAGAAAACAGTAAGACAAGAAATTAGAAATCAGAGGGGACATATAGGAGCAGAAGTTCACCAATTCTTATGGTTTATGGATTTCTTTGTCTTTCTATCCACACATTTCACAGGAATATCCCCAGCAGAATACTAGCTACTCTTTTTTCAGTATTTGTACTGAGTCCAAATACAGTTCATCAGATGTCATCAGAGCACAGAGCAAATGCCTGCCTAAACTTTTGGTGCTAATTAACAGGTAGAATTACCCACAAGAGAGACATATTTTCCATTGCAAGCAAGTAGTTTGGAACAGTGGGCAGTTGGATGAGGGTAATAATACAGTATTTTCCACCCAAGAGAAAAGATCTGTATAGACTTTAAAGTTTATCTTGATGCCACTTTCATTCTCTCTGTCTGGAAGACTCACAGAGGATTTGCTACACTGGATCAAACCATTGGTCCCCTGTACCTCATCTCAGCTCCGGCAGTGGTAAATGACATGATGAACAAAAATAGCAATGTACCGAGCCATCTTTAATACTCTATTACTAAAACATTTGCCTTACAAGGTGTTTTTCTAACACTGATGAATTAAGTTCTAAACAACGCCCCTGTGCAGTAAATATCATCCCCATTTTACAAACAGGGAAATGAATCAAGGACAATTTGAGGGATTTGCCACAACCAGATAGTGTAGGAAGTCTGTGACAGAGTTAGAGACAGAATACAGGATTCCTGGCACATACTTCTGTGCCTAGCCCCTGACCATCCTTCTGCACTTAGGAGAAAGCATTCCTTTCTCATCCCAGCAGGAAATTAGTTTATGCCCTGAAGCATGAGATTTCTTCCTAACAATTCACTTACTTATGAAAAACTATTACAATAAATTAGGTATTGATACATTCCAATATAAATACATATGAATTAAATGAAAGTTAAATAGTACTTTACAAAACAAAAATGCCACACTTTTTATCTTTTTAAAGATTACTCTTTTCTTCCCTCACTTCCATTTTGGAGGATTCAAGGGAACAGCCCATCAGGCATTATACACAGCACAAAAAAATGAAGAGCAAAAAAACCCAGAAACCCTTTAAAAAACAATATACAGTGAATTTTTTTCTCAATGGAGCAGTTAAGCAGTATACAAAATTTATCTGAACTCATTATTACCCAACTTGCCTTTTCTGTGGAAATTTGTGATTTGGTTTTGTGGAAAGCACTGCTTGCTCATTTATTTTTAAGTGACTATATAGCTTAATTTAAAATTATTCAGATTCTTAGTTTCTACATTTTTATGTTATAAAATAGTGACTGATGCACTTCTTATTTACTAAATGATTACATTTTTACTTATGATCTGTGTCAAGCTCTATTGGGATAAAAATTCAAATTAAAAATAAGTAAAACCAGCATTTTAAAACGTTGTTTGCAATTAGTTAAATAAACCCATCTCTGCTGGCTACATAAGAAAAAAATATCAAAATAAGTTTTGCATTCAAAAAAAAAAAGATTTATGAAACAAAGGAAGTATGATCTGTAGTTACTGATTGGAACGGACCATTTCTGGTCACCATGTTCTTCAAGATTTTAGAAATAATAGCTCTCATCCTCTCACATCTAGTTTGTGTTTATAAAAGAGGAAAACCACCTTTTCTGGGGGGTTGTTGTTGTTGTTGGTTTTTATTCTCAGTAGTTTTTCAACTTTTAGTAAACTAGTCATTGAACTAAACTAGTTGAATAAACTGTACCTACAGAGAGGCTACTGTTATCAAATGTTCATTCAGCACTTTAACTAAACCTGGTTCCAGGTGCTTAGCCAACGCCCTCCACCAGTTCAATGGTTTGATCTTCTTTAAAATTGATGGAAGCGTGTACTACAGGCATATAATTTAAATTATTTAAATAGATCATAGTAAATTGAAGCTTTACTACAGGTTGTCATAATTTCAAATTTAATTTTAAATTGGCTTATTTATAACCCCCCATATCTAATTTAAATTAAAAAATCCAATTTAAATTACAAAATTTATTTTTAAAAAATCATCATTTTTATCCACCCTGCGTCTGGAAATTATCTAGTAAATATGACCTGCAAAAGGATGTATCTGGGTGGTGTTTCCTCTTCCTTTACTATGTATGACTAAGTTCTGAAAGTTTTTTTTTTTTATTATTATTATTTTTAATAATAATAAAAAGATGGAAGGACGGTTGCTGCTAGGTTTTTATGTTAAAATTCCAGTTCTTGACTACCTTGATCTACTGTAGGATGACCAGAGAAATATTTACATTATGACATCAGAGACTAAAACCTTAACCATTGAAAGACGTAGGAATTTTTAGTGAGACTATTTAAAATACTTAGGGGTTTTAGTGAAAACTTTAAAAAATTCAATACTTAATTAACATTCCAGAGAAAAGATCTCACTGATAAAGATTCATCTCCCACATTCCTTCAATTAAAGTCTGAGAGCTCACCCCCGCTTTAAAAAACAAACAATCCATTGCAGATCCCCTTTACATATTCATGGCAAAGTCTAGCTTGTTGGTGATGAAATCATAAAGACAGGAAGAGACTGAATGGTTAACATAATTGGAAGAAAATACAGAATAAACTTGTAGTTACTTTAATTGTGAGGGACTGAAACAAAAAGATAGGACTGAATCTTTTAAATTCCTCTAAATTGTTGGTTAAGCTGATGCCCTAAGATGCTTACTGCTCAATGCTGTTGTCTGCAATTTTAGATTGAGTGTCCTGCTCTGTTTTTGTGCTATAACGATATATGGTACTGCAGAGTAGACTTGTTTGATTGCTGTCTCCTGGGAGCCCTCATGAAAATGAGTTGCGTATCTCAAGAGATTGTCATAGTGAATTAAAATTAAAATAAATAATTAAATAAGATGATGTGTAAAAGTTCTCCTAGCATTGCTGGAAATCATTATCATAGCGTGGTTACTGCTTAGTGTGGGAGCAGGGCTTTAATGAATTCCCCTGGAACCAGTGCCAGCATGGAAATGAGGAATAGGTATGCTTCACCAGCAGGGAGATGTGCAGCCCAATTCCTGAACCCTAAAGTCACTCCCCTTCCTAAATGCAAACTGACCCTAAATTTGAATTCAGCTGAATGATTGATTTTAACAGATGAGTTTATACATCTAAATCTAGGCAACTCGTTCATATTCTTTGAATGCTCTTGTCACAGACCTCTTTCATTCCTTGTCCGAGGATAGAGTGCTACACATATGTACACACAAAAGCACATATGTGGTGGTGACAAACAGATAAACAATTACATAATTTTGTGATAAACTGCATTTCTCATACACTTTTGACTGCTTCACCTGCACTCTGTTGACTGATTTCTCGCTCTCTCTCTCTCCGGACTAGAGCTGGTAAAATATTTCCATCAGAAACTGAAGTTTGCCTTTGGTTTGAAATGTTTCCCATGAGTGTGTTGATTTTGAAAAAAAATTAGAGTTAGGACTGAACAGTTTTGAAAACCCCATCTTAAAATTACAACATTATGTACACAGTGTTGTTGTGGCCTTGTTGGTCCCAGGATATTAGAGAGACAAGTGGGGAAAGGTAATGCCTGTTCTTGGCTCCACTGCTGTTGGTGAGAGACGAGCTTTTCAACTTACACAGACCTGAAGAAGAGCTCTGCATGAGCTCGAAAGCTTGCCTCTCTCACCAACAGCAGTTGGTCCAATAAAAGATATTACCTCTCCCGCCTTGTTTCTCTAACATTATATATGACAGTTGAGGGTTATCTCACCAGCATACCAGATGTTAGGAGCCCCAACTCCTGCTCCCCAGATTCTTTAGAGGATGCCTTCCCCTAAATCCTCTTCCAATTACTGTTTATCAGGAAATGAATCCACTCTGTAACGAATACCCGCACAGGACACTTACCATGTTTGCTACCTACTAATCTGCAGCATCTTGTTACATCTCCCACTTGGTCCCTGGTCTGCTTTAAGGAAGGCATAAAAAGCCGACCACCACTTAGACAGTTTAGTGGTGAGGGAAATATTCCTTCCGAGCCCCGAACAGAAAGAAAAAGTTGATTACCTCAATGCCTACAGCAGAGCATAATACCCAGTACTGCTCTCATCTTGTAGGTGGGAGGGTGGGTGCTGTGAGATGTGATGAGAGAGAGGGTTCCATCTGGAGGGCCTGGGATATAAATACATCCCCACCCTCTATCTCCCAGTGCTCATGGTGTCCCCACCTGCTCTGGCCACTTCCATTTCCCACCTTTGGCTCCATTCAGGTGAGTTCCCCTTTGTTCTCCCTCATAACCAATGGCAGTGGGGCGTTTTAAAAGAGCCATGACCTCTTTTCTTCCTGCCGGCTAGATGAAGTCCCACCACATTCAGTTGTGCATTACATATGAAAGGGTCCCTAAAATGTATTACTTAATTTCTTTATGTCCAAAACCTGTACAGTTGGACTTATGGGGACTTCATCATGGTATGGTATCATACAAAAGATTCCCTCAGTATGGCTTGACATGGCCACCATATATGTGAAATTCAAAAAAGCTCTATACAAAAGCACATAATCAGGTATTCTACATATGCCAGATAATTTAAGAAACTATTTTAACATGTTTTAGGATATTTTGGGCCCCGTTATCTTACCACTCCACCTGTAAAACCAGGTCCTTTTGTTACATGTATAGGACTCAAAAGAAAAGAAAAATATATAATACAATTAAAATACCTCACAAATGATTTTAAAAAGTTATTCTATACAAAAAAAGTCATGACTTCATAGTCTAATATCTCAGCATCTTCCAAGCCTAGAACCAAGTGCTGTGTCTGGCACTGAAAAGCTAGAAGTATTCTCTTTCCAATAGTATAAAATTCCTTTTTCTCAATATACAAAATCATAAGGGATTAGACTTGAAATTCTGCTAATTTTATGCATAAAAGCTCTTATTGTTCCAGGATTCAATTTTTCCCATTCTGGAATATGGGCTGGTATTTGTTTTGTTGTTGTGGTGGCGGTAGTGTTTTTTTGTTTAAGGAGATGAGCAGGGAATCAAATGGAAAGATTTTTTTTTAAATGGTTGCTTACTGAAACAGCTCAGGGTTTTAGAATGTTAGAATATGTGCTGAGGTGGATGGATTAATGTCAAGTCATGTGATCAAACATGCCTAATAAATGTATCACAACCTATGCAGTTTATCACATGTATATCTCACACATACACACTATACACAGGCCCAGTGGAGTCAGGCTAAAACAAAAGCAAACTATTTTTGTAATATTACAGTGTCTTCCGGTAAAGAACATTTCTACCTACAAATACTGAATTATATTGATCTTAAATATATATGGTGATCACTAGCCAACTAGAAATTATAAGTTATTTAATACACTAATTTTAACTCTTATTGACTGTATCATTATGCCATGGTTAGGTGGACTGGGCAGGTGTAATATGTGAATGAAATGTGAGAGATGGTTGGAGAGAATGGAGAGGAGAGAATAAATGGTGGAGTAGAGAAAGTGCAAGAATTAGAACAAACAGGAATGATGAACCAAAGATAGATAGCATGAAAAGAATGAAACAAACATTGAAAAAGATGAACAATAATAGAAAATTTTGTGTGAGATAGAATGATACTGAAAGTACCTAAAGAAAGGGCATCAAGATACAGGAAAAAAAGTGGAAAGAAAAAGGAAAGGCCAAGTGGGAACATTGCAATTGTGCACAATATGGGGTGAAACTCTCTCTCTCTCTCTGAGATGGATTTGCTTTCAGAAGACTTAGAATATTGAAAATGACTGAAGAAAGGACATCAAAGTAGATAAGCACAGGAGAAAGAAAAAGAAAACAACACGTGGTAACTTGGCAATCATGAAAGATACTGTGGAAAGCTCTGTCTGTATAAGACATTGATCTCAAATTGATAGCATGCATCCGAGAATTATAGATGATTAAGCAGACAGTAAAATGTTCTGAGAAATGCAAAAGATCAAATTTATATCTTACACAGATGAAAACTATTAAATGTATGAAATTATCTATATATCAGCTAGTGGATCACAGAAGTGCACAGAATACATTTGAATCCCAGATTTTGGCTTTGGATCTGTGAATCAGCCTATAGAAATTCATTGGATTTGTGATCAACCTATATGAATCATCCTATAACAAAAGTCAGCACACAGTATTGACAGATGTGAATGCAAAACTGATGATAGAAATTGGGCCTGTATGAAAAATAGAAAACATACAACAACAATGGTTCTTGTTCTGTGTCACATGCACTTATGTGCAACTCCCACTGAAGTCAGATGATAACATATTTTGCCCAGTCTATGAGAAAAAGCAAACATGAAATGCTTGTAATCATACATGAGTACAGAGAGAACTGTTCAAGTTTAATGATTAGAGGCAGCTATACAGTATGAATAGATGCATGATAGGCTACAACATTCTTGTGTACAGTTTGCATGCAGAGAAATGAGTTATGTGAAGTTATTCATCTTGATTTGTAGTCAACTCCTGCTGAGAATAATCAATAAATGCTGCCTAAGTAAAACCAAAAAAGAAAGGAAAGAAAGGGAAAACAAACCACACAAAAAAAGGAAAAGTAAAGAATCTATAATGTTCTGAGTTGTCACAGCAGTACCCTGTGAAACCTGCTTCTATACGGATAGCATAATACTAGGACTCACGTTCTAAAACGGTTAGACGCATCACAATAAAAGGAGAACAAAGCAACATTTCAGATAAAAGGTACAAACACACTGTTTTATTTGTTGAGAAAGTAGTTGTATGATTGCTCCAAATGTGGGATACAAAAGAATAGGTAAACAGCAGGTGTCAAAAGTCCAAAAAAGAGCAATCTTCCATTTGGTGTGGGTAAGCTCCTTAAATATGCATATCCTTCCTTTGGCATCTCAGCAGGGTCACATAGAGTTTTTTGGGTGGCTGGGGCAAAATCTGAAGCTGAGGAACCCCACCCTTCCAAAAATAATTACCACTGGAAAGGCCACAGTGGGAGGGGTTGGAGATGAAGCCAAAAAGGTACTCACCCTCACTGTGGTGGCTCGGCTCCTGTCCTGCATACTGGGCCGAGTTCACCACTTCAGGGATTGCGACCTGGCCCACGGGATCACGGTGTCTCTCAGATTTGGAGGGGGCCTCTCAAATAAGGATCCTGGGGAAAACTTTCCCCTCCCCTGGGAGACCCTGCATCTCATATTGGTACTCAGGTGCCAATATAACAAATTGATGTATTATGCCAATATAGAGACAATTTGATAGCCCAACTGCTGGCTCTGAATGTCCCAGCGTTATGGTAAGGTACCATAATTAAGAAATGGACCTAGAGATTCACAAATCATGCTTCCCTGATGATATTTTCCAAGCTGGCTAAGGAATTTAGCAATACAACTTCTATTTAAATTATTTGACTAGAGGACTCTAGTCAGATATTTTTAAAATCTCAACATTTGGCTTTTGTGAAATACTCTGAAAATATTCACAGCATGTTATAAGGTGTTTTAGATATTTAAGTGTGGTGAATACATTTATCAACATCATACTGAAAAAAAATACAAATAATTTCCTTAGAAACATCACTCTCAACCAGGATTTAAGGTCCCAGCCTTCTGAATGTAGGTGTGATGCTTTCACACACTAGAGTGTCTATCTATCTTTAAACTTTTTAAAAAAATATTGTTAGTTTTTGCATCTTTAATAAGTTACTTCTCAAATTCTTTCTTGGCCTGCCTTATTATACTTTTACACTTACCCTGCCAGAGTTTGTGCTCCTTCCTATTCTTCTCAGTAAGATGGGACTTCCAAATTTTAAAGGATGCCTGTCTGCCTCTAATGGCCTCCAGTATTCTGTTGTTTAGCCCTGGGGCCATTCTTCTGGTCCTCCTACTGTCTTTTTTTTTATTTTATTTTATTTATGGTATACACTTGGTCTGAGCCTCTATTCTGATGTTTTAAAGTAGTTCCCATGTTGCTTGCAGGCATTTTACCCTCGTGACTGCTTTTTTAATGTCTGTCTGAGTAGTGTCCTCATTCTTGCTTAGTTCCCCTTTTTGAAGTTAAATATTACTGTGGGGGTATGTGTACATATATGTATATTCATTCCCCTCCACAAAGATGTTAAATTTAATTACATTTATGATCCCTATTACCAAGTGGTTCAGCTATAGTTACTCTTGGACCAGATCCTGTGCTACACTTTTCACTAAATCAAGAATTGCCTCTTCCCTTGTGGGTGCCAGGACTAGCTGCTCCAAGAAGTCATTTCTGGTGTCTAGAAATTTTATTTCTGAATTATGCCCTGAGGTGACATGTATCAAGTCAATATGAAGATAGTTGAAATCATCCATTGTGATTGTGTTTTCTGGTTTTGTAGCTTCTCTAACCTCCCTGAGCATTTCACAGTCACTGTCACCATCCTCGTCAAGTAGCCAGCAATGTATGTCTACTGCTGAACTCTTATTATTCAAGCATGGAATTTTTATCCATAGAGATTCTATGGTACAGTTTGATTCATTTAAGAGTTTTAATTTATATGACTGTGCTTTCTTTCACAGAATGCCATTCCCCCCAGCAGCATGACCTACTCTGTTGTTATATATTTTCTACCTTGGTATTACATTGTCCCACTGATTATCATTATCCCACCAAGTCTGTGTGATGCCTATAATATTAATATATTAATTTAATGGTAGGGACTCTAGTTTACCATTCTTAGTATTTAGACTTCTACCATTTGTATATAAGCACTTGTATATTTTATTAATATTCAGTTGCTTGCTTTCATGAGTTATGTTTAAATGGGACTCATTTACATTTGCTGGTTCCTTACTAACTCTTACCTGTACTTTACCAACTTCTTTCCTATAGTCTATACTAGGATATAGAGTTCCCTGTTTAAGAAATTAATCCCTAAGAGATGTCTCTGCACAAACTGTGTCTTCCCCTACAACTGGGCACTTTCCTCCAGCCATTAATTTAACAAAAAAATCATCTTCGGCCTTTTTATGTGCCAGCAGTCTGTTTCCATTTTGCTTTAGGTGGATCCCATCCCTCCTGTATAGGCTACTCCTCCCCCCAAAGGCTCCCCTGTTCCTAATAAACTAAAATCCCTCTTCCCTTCATCATCACATGCATGCATTTCAAAAACCTGCCAAACAGGCAATGGGGCCACTAGATAATAAAGCTTTTAAAGGAGCACTCAAGGAGAAGACCATTGCAGAAAACTAAATTAACTCTTTGCATTCATCTTCAATCTAGATATGGGGCAGATACTACATCAGACCTAGTCTTTTTGAGTGACAAATTACTGTCTCAAATTAATGTGTTTATGTGATGGGGTGTACAAACCCCATACCGGACAACAGGTGGTTAAGGAACTGGTCTGGGGTTAGCCAATCACACTCCATCTATAGGAGGAGTTAAAAGGCAGGGGAGCAGCTCATTTGGTGGCAGACCAAGGAAGAGCAGACCTGCCACTTGAAGCTCCAGCAGAGAAGAGCTGAGAAAAAGCAGAATTTCTCCCCAGGGCAATTGCGAAAAGGTCCCTCCCTGAGGGAAAGGAGGACCTACTCCAGAGAGAGCCTGAGAGGGAAGTAATCCTCCCTCCCTCTCCTATGGACTCATTCCCCTTTATTTTTTGTGGACTACCCCAGCAGGGGAAAGACAGGACTGATCCTGTCCAGAAGAGAGGGCCATAGCGCAGGAAGAGGCAGTTGCCACCTGAGCAAAAAAGAGAGCAGCCTCATGGCACACATCCACGAGCAGGTGTCATGTGGTGAGCGGACACCTTGCACGCTGCCTTAACCCAGACAGCAACTCTGGGGCAATCACAGAGGGAGGAGTGATAGGAACTGGATCAGGGAGGGCAACCTTAAGCATCCCCTGACTGTCAGATCACTGATAGCCATCAAAGGATCCTGGGTCAAAGCTTGGTTGAGTGGGAGAGACCAGGATGCCCTACCAACAACCCTCCTGAAGGTCACGGTCCTAAGCCTGACCATGAAGTAGGACCATCACAGTTAACAGAAGAGATTTTTTTAACAAAGTGATAAAATAAGCAGTAATAAGTCACCAGTTGGTATTTACCCAAGAGCTCTGAAGGAACTCAAATATGAAAATGCAGAACTACTAACTCTGGTATGTAACCTATCATTTATATCAGCCTTTGTACCAGATGAATGACAGATAGTTAATGCAATGCTGAGATTTAAAAAGGGATCCAGAAGAGATCCTGGCCAATGAGACAGTACTGGGCAACTTGGTGGAAACTATAGCAAAGAACAGAAGGATCATCAGATGCATAGATAAACACGATTTGTTGGAAAGAGTAACATGGCTTTTGTAAAGGGAAGCAATGTATCACCAATCTATCACAGTTCTTTGAGGGTGTCAGCAAGCATGTGGACAAAGATAATCCAGTTAATGTAGTGTAATTGGATTTTCAGAAAGCCTTTGATTAAGTCTCTTAAGCTCTTAAGGAAACTAAGTAGCCATGGGCTAAGAAGGAAGGTCCTCTGATTGATCAGTAACTGATTAAAATATTGGAAACAAAAGTTAGAAATAAATTGTCAGTTAAAGAAAGGCAAACAGCAGGGTCCCCCAGGGATCTATACTGGAACCTGTGCTGATCAACATATTTATTAATTATCTGGAAAGGGGGGTAATCAACGAAGAGGCAAAGTTTGCAGATGATACAAAATAAATCAAGATAGTTAAGTCCGAAGCAGACTACGAGGCGTTATAGAAGGATCTCACCAAACTGGATGACTGGACAACAAAATGGCAGATGAAATTTGATGGTGATAAGTGCAAAGTAATGCACATTGGAACAAATAATCCCAGCTATACAAATACAATTATGGGTTCTAAATTAGATGTTACCACCCAAGAAAGAGATCTTGGAGTCACTGTGGATCAATGGCGGGCAACCTGCAGCAGGCAGGCCACATGTGGCCCATCAGGGTAATCCACTGGCAGACTGTGAGACAGTGTTTACATTGACCATCCTCAGGCACGGCCGCCTGCAGCTCCCAGTGGCCACGGTTTGCCATTCCTGGCCAATGGGCGCTGCGGGAAGCAGCGGCCAGCACTTCCAATATGTCATATTGACAGAGACAATTCTCACTTATGTTGATCCAAGAATATAATATCAATTCCACATTCTGGTCCAGGCTTCACACTTTTGATGGGCTTGATGCAAGAATTACTGGGTGAACTCTATGACCTGTGCTATACAGAAAGTCAGCCTACGTGATCATAATGGTCCCTTCTAGCCTTAAAATGTATGAATTTGTCTCTCTATGACAACATCTTCTCCATTCCACCTAATGTATAAACACTACTACATGGTCCAGTTTGGATCAAATACATGAACAATAAAAATAGCAGCCCTTCTTTACCTTCTCAAAGTTATGCCCCATTTCCTGTTTTTTCTGGCTAGATTTTACACTAATGTTAAAGGGTGTTATTTCCTCCACTACTCTTACATTAACTGCTGATTACAGTTACTGTGACTTCCAAATGATAGCAATTATGAAATTATTGCCACTAAGAAATACGTTGTTTTATGAGGGGCATCTCCTCTGGTAACCAGCTGCTGCATTTGTTATTATTTAATATAGAGGCCTTTGCACTCATGGATATGTGGAAAACATTACCTGAGTTCTTGTTTTTATTTGCTTCATAGCTTTGGTTTCAGACCATTCATATCCCACTTCAGTACTTCAAGAAATGGCAGTCCTTTTATTTATTTTCACTACCGCGGAAGCATGGGATTCATTTTATTTCTTTTTCAAGATATAGTACCTCCAAGTAATAAAGGTAAATAAAATTTGGAGACTGTAGTGAAGGAAAAGGGATGGGCACAGTCTTCAAAACATCAGAGATTACTGGTTCATGCTGCAAAAGCATCTCAGAAATTACTGGGTTCTGACTGTCTTACGTTTGCTCTGAATAAAGGGTTGAAGTACATTTGATTAAAATCATGACTGAAATCAGACAGAGTGGAGATTTTATTTATTTATGTATGAAAATAAGAGAGAGAAATGAAAATAAGAGAATTAACCACATTTCCTGAAGTTCCACAAGGTTTTTGTTCAATTCAAGTTTTTGATAAAAGTCAATTTTTTTCTAGCCATAGTCCACTGCCAAAATGTAGTTTTAAAGCTGTTCAGAGTCCATATACTGTATTAGTTTAATATGCATTAACATACAGTTACCTCACTGGATAATAGGAATCATATTATTTAAATTACCTGAGGTCATATTAGAGTGTGAATACTAGCATGAATAAATGTTTTCTGACATTACTCATGGGGGAAGTTGTCCCACAGGCCATATTGAAAGAGCTTTGTGAGTTGGGAGGAAGAAAGGGAAGACAGGCTTCAAAATGGAAATGAGGCCCCCCCAAACGAAGAAAAAGTATGGGCAGCAGTCACAGGGCGGGAGTGGGGTGATGGTGTGTTAGTAGCAATATGGTCTGTGCAATAACCACCAACACATGAAGGGCAGAGATGCACTTGGTCATCTAGCTGGCTTCCTAGCAGCAAGGAGGGTGATGACCACCCCAGAACAGAAGCTCTTTGTTAGCAGTAGGTAAATGCTGTGTTATATCTGGACAGGCCAAGACCCAGGGAAGAGACAGTATCACAGCAAATGGCAGAGGCAGTGAACAGCTGCAGCAATGCCAGAGGAGGAAGGAGGCCCATAGCTGTAAGTAGTACTGGATGAGGCATAAATGCTGCCTTTAACAAAGGTATCAGCTCAGTGAGAGCATTCACTTGGCTACTGCTGTGATGGTGAAGGACCAAGACCTTAGGTGCCAATGCAGTGCTCCGTAGAAGTGCAGGTGCTGAAGGAGAGGCACGGAGCTGCTCATGGAACACAAGTGGTTTTGGAGATGGGACAGCATCTGTGAAGGCAACAGCAGGGTACCATTCAAAGAGAGTCTGTTGACAGTTTAGTCAGGACATTTGACCTGCAAACCATTTCTGTGGTTGCTGCTGCACAAGATCCTGCTGATGCACGGCTGAGCCACATGGGCTTTACAAGCAGCCAGTCCCAAGCTGGCATAAGCAAAGGGCTGTATTGAGGCTCAGTTACAATTTTTGTTGATTTTAAAAAGAGAAGAGTTATAGTTCACAGTTCATGGTTTCAGTTCCTGTTCAGAGTGTGGATCCACTCTGAAAAGTGGTGGAAAAATTGCAACCTGGGGTTCCATGGTCTTTTGGCTCTCAGTGATTTCTATAGGAAATGTGCATTAGTTACAAGGAAAAAGGTGTCTTTTCTAACTTTCAGGTCTGAAAGCTCACCCTGTGCTCTCAGAATTAGGAGGAGATCTTTCCTCCCTAGACACACCACCAGTGATAGAGATTCTGCAGGCCAAATTAGCCCTTCATTATTGTCTTCAGATTATGAGTAGTATGACAAAGGAGCAGTCCCATTTCCATATGTCGGTTTGCACATGTGTAACTGTTTGGTTCTATAATTACATGTTGATGCACAAGCTGAGTTGCATCCTTCACCGCAGCTGCTAAATTACTGTAACAAATGGCACCAGTGAATTGCAATTATAGCAGTGATTTATTAAATATATCGATCTATATAGTCAATGTACTGAAGAGACACAAGAAATGTTGATTTATATTAAATGGCAGTAGGGGGACTCAAAGAATTTTTCCAACCCTATCTCATTCCGATTCAAGGATCTCACATGGAAGTAATTAGTCAAATATGTGACACAAAGCTAGGAATTCACACCAGTTGCAAAAAAATACTGTGCATGAATACACAATAAGATACAATGGTAAATTATTGATGGCAAAATAGAATGACGAAATAGAAGCCAGTGGATTCAATAAATGCACCTTGTTTGGCAGATATGATTTCTGAAAGACTATGCACCTGTAAACGAGTGGAGGAATACATGAGAACTCCTTTAACCCTTTCCTGATTAGAGCCCTGATACTCAGGCAACTAATCAAAAGAGACACAACAAGATAGGTGACTCCACTATTTGCAAATACTACATCCCTACCTGCAATTAATGACTATAGTAATAGTTAATAGAAGTGAGATATTAAAGGAAGACCAGTTAGTTGCATGAACACACGTGGTAAATATATGAAATATTGTGTTTGGTAAACAGAATAGGCACCTCAATACCTTTAAAAATCTGTTCCTTTTATGCTTTGCCTATTTTCAATTATCTGTTAAGGTGTCATGCTTTCACAGAAGTATTCATTATTCACATTTGTCTGACAAATAATTTGTCGGAACAAAGTGTATCCTATGGATTGCATTAGGCACCTCAATACCTTATTCTCTCAATCCCTTAGTCAGTGCCTTAGAATTCAAGCAATTAATTGAGAGGGATCTTTGCAAGTAGTAATAAAAACATATAGTATACACAATTGGAGATTGCTTGATGCTTATTGAATTGCAGTTGTATATGAAATAGACACAAGAATTCAGCACTTTCTTAAATGCTACTGGCCAAAGCAATGGCAAGTAACAATTAGATGAGCCACAGAAAGATCTAGTCTAGTCACACCTTTCACAATTAGAATTGCACACATACCCACACATGCAATTACCTGATGTGAAAGTGACCAAAGCAAATTGCAAAGTCTTCTAAATGATCCATATCTGACTTACAGCTTTCTCTCTGGCAAGCACCATCCCAGCTATTTCTAAATCTGGAGCCCACAGATGTAGCCAAATATAATCCAATTTCATATACAGGAGAGAAGAGGAAAATATTTTAAGTGTTCTAAATTTTCCTGACTCTTTCCAAGCTGCTCCCCAAGAGAATCAAAGCCTCAGTGATTTCTTCATCCTGTTCATAATGGTGAGTTCATCCAATGAGGGAACAAACAAACAAGCAAAAAGTGATTTTGATGAGCAATTATGCAACTTAAATAGCAAATATTTGCAACTGTCCATTTCTATGCAAGCCATAGGATACACTTTGTTTGGACAAATTATTTGTCAAACAAATGTGAATAATGGATACTTCTGTGAAAATCATGATACCTTAACAGATAATTGAAAATAGGCAAAGCATAAAAGGGAGATTGTTAAAGGTACTGAGGTGCCTAATGATACAGATAGGCACCTTAGGGAATTTTCAAAAGTGCCTAGGCATCCAAATGCCACTGAAACCAATAGGAGTTAGAGCTGGAGCCAAAAAGTGACTGAGGCATTGTGACATTCAGCATTTCAGTGTCTAATTTTAGGTGCCTTGAAAAATCACAGGAACAACACTGCAATCTACAGTGCCTGTGTTATGTGCCTAGGATCTCTGTACAATGAATAGGAAGAGATGCAGGCCTAAGAATGTGATCATTAAAAGCCAAAATGCTAAGTGACTCCTCCCCCTCTTCCCCAAGATAGCCAATGGAAGATGCTGATGAGAGGAATGTGTCCTAAGTCCCACCCCTCCCCAGAGATAGGTGAGTAAGTCTGGGCTGGAAGAAGGCACCTATCTTTGCTTGCAATCCACAACCAGGAACTCTTCTCCAGGAGTCAGGCACCATACACCTTATAAGTTTTATTGCACTGGCAAAAGCGTTCGACCAGGATGTGGGAAACCAAATTAAATTCCCCACTCCTTGCTTGAGGATAAGAAAGAATTTGAACTGAGTTCTCCTATAACTCCAAGAAGAGTGTTCTAACCACTGAGCTATTCTGATGTGGGGCTCTCTCAATCTCTCTTGCTGAACCTGTTTCACTTTGGATAAATACTTAAAAAGTCATTGGAGCAGGGGGACTGGGTCTCCCTCACATCCCAAATGGGTGCCCCAACCACCAGGGTATCAAACCTCTCCCTCTCTGTGTGACTCTTTAAGCATTTATCCAAGTGGAACAACTTCAACCAGCGTGATTGTGGGAGCTCCACATTAGAATAGCTCAATGGTTAGCACACTCTCCTGAGAGTTATAGGAGACCCCTGTTCAGGTCCTTTCTTCCCCTCAGGCAGAGGCGGGAATTGAACCTGGGATTCCCACATCATGGTCTAAGCATTGAGCTAAAAGTTGTAAGATGGGTACTGCCATCATCATCTTCTCCTCAAAGCATGCCTACTGGCTCAGCCCCTCTGGGAAGACAGGTGTTCACCTGCCTAGCTTCCCCCACTTCATGGATTGCTCTGAGGCTCAGATGGAAGATAGGTAATTGGACACCTAGAGTGAGGCTGCAGTGCTTGTGCTCTGAAGCAGAAACTTAGGGAACTTACACAGTGGAAATTTAGGCTCCAAGTTAGTTCAGGCACCTAACAGGTTAGCTGGTAGCCAAGCAGGAGCTTTGTGAATCAGAGTGGAGCATAAAACTGGCGCCTTAGGCACAGGGCCAGTCCTAGACCAAATGGCACCCCAGCAGAGACCAGGCCCACGCCGCTTCCCACAGCTCCCAATGGCTGGGAACGGCAAACAACTGCCACTGGGATCTGCGAGCGGCAGTGCAAATGTAAACAAACTGTCTGGCAGGCTGCCAGCAGATTACCCTGACAGGCCATAAGTTGCCCAGCACTGGGCCAGAACATTCTAGGAGGTCAGTGAAAAATGAATCCACATACAGAATACCTGAAACATTTTACTTCAAACATTCTATTTTCCCTTTTGTCGCTAACAACAACAGCAGCACCCCGAGCCTGGCACCCTCTGAAGCCCGGTTCCCCAGGCAGTTGCCTGGGTCACCGCCCCTAAATCCGGTTCTGCTTAGGCTCCTAAGTCCCTTTGTGGATTTGGGTTGAGATACCTAACTCCCCTTTGTGCTCCACTCTTTGTTACAGTGCATGTACATGGGTAGGAAGATTGATGCTTGTGTAACAATTTTAGATCTATAAGGCATTGCAAAATTACACATCTGAAAGGATAAGAAGCCATTATAATCAATAACTACTGAGTCTTTACAGTAGTCATTGCACACAAATATGCTTGCTGTTTGAAAACATTTCTTTTCTAAATGCCAAGAGGCATGTCTGCCCTATGTAGAGGCATGCCTAAAAAGGTAATTTTTCAGACAGAACATGGCCAAAATGCATTTTAACTGCTTGATTCTATTTGTTTTCTTTGCTTTGCAACTAAATATAGTATAACCAATTCCCACCGTTGTTTCTTAAACAATCACTGTTGTTATTGTTGCTTATTTTTTGACAGCTACCAAAAGTGTGCAAGGTGCTTTACAGGGCAGAGCAAAAGACAGAACCTCTGTCCCCAAATGCTACCAATCTTGGCAGAGGTAGATGGCTCCTGTGAAGGGGGGGGGGGAGAAATAGTAGGTGGGGGTAAGGGGAGATACTGAGATGGAGGGAGGGACACAAGCCAGCTTCCTGGCAGTTCCTACCACTGTTCCAATGGCAGTTCCTCTGCATCTGGTGCCTATTGCCCTGCACTCCCCAGCAGACCTTGGCTGGCATCCTGTGTGCTGACACTCCCATGTCCCTAACCCAGATGCTGGTGTCCTGTCTCATCCCCCATCCCGACCGCTGGCACACATGCTCCTGCCCCTCTCCCAGGTCAAGTGTCTCCACTGGGCCATGCAGTAGCTGGAAGGTGGGACAAGGAGTCCTATCTGTTCCATGGCAGCCAGGCTAAGCTCCTACACCATCATGGCCACTCCAGCCCCTCCTCTGGGTCCCACTCTCATCTCTGTCCCCCACAACACACACACACACACACACACACACACACACACACAGAGGGATGGAAAATAGCCAGGCTTCAAAGAGATACTGTAAGGACAAAAAACATTGTGGGGTGGAAATATAGATCCCAGAAGAGTTTGTGAGATTTCATATTGTTTTCACATCCTAAATTGGAATTAAAAATCATGGTTTTGACAATTTTCACCAATTGATAATCCAAGCTTTTTTAAAAAAAAAAAAAAAATCTGGTCAACTGAAATGTTTTGTTTCAACAATTTTGAAATATTTCATTTTTATTTTGACTTTTTCTTAGTATAAATTAACAGAAATTTCAAAATTTAAACTTATTTTGAGTCCAAAATAATAAACTTTTCATTTTGAAAATGTTTCACTGGAATGTTTCAACAATTTGACAAGTTTTTGTTCAAATTTTTTTGAATCAGGAGATTCAATCGAAACTGACTACTTTTCATGAATAGTTTCAGTTTTGACAAATCAACATCTTCCAACAAAAAAAAACCCGTGCCTGAAAATTCCCTGCATTTAAGGTATATGCATTTATAGATCATTTTAAATTTTGATTTGCTATTCTCATAATCATTATAATTATCATTCCACATAAAGTTGATAACTATACATGATTTCAAATAGCTAAGCAGTCCACAGAAATCTCCTCAAAAATCAAGGGTGAAATCCTGGCTCCTGTGCTTAATATGGTCTAACAAAAAGGGAAGGGGCGGTCTATCACAACCTGGGAGCAGCAGCTTTACTAAGACATGCATAAAGAGCACACCTCAGTGACCCAGCTCAATTTTATGTTTTATTGATTAGTTATTGATGGGTCTGCATCCCCTTGTTAACTGCCCGATGCACACTTTAAGCACTGTCTGGCCCCACTGAAATCAATGGCAAAACTCCCTTTGACTTCAACAGGACCAAGACTTCCTCTTCAATTTAGTAGCATGCAGCATGAATTGTAGTATCTTGGTAACAAGAACACATGTTATGCACTGTTTATGTAATTTTCCTATTAACATTTTTCCCTCCTCAAATGTATTTTTATTTGAGTTATCCATTTCTCAAAGCCAAAGTTCACAATTCAAATGTTAACAGATCCTTAATTACAACAATATATGAGAGAAACAGTTATGAGTGACTGGCAAAATGCCTCATCATTCTGAAAAGTTCATTAATTTGTGCTTAAAATATAACCCCCCATATCAATCTTTAGTTGGCTTCTTAAAGCCTGACTTTTCAGAAACCCGTGGCTCAAATGTTGAGGAGAAGGCCAACTTAATGGAGCACATGATTTACGAGGAGAGGCTGAGGGAACTGGGATTGTTTAGTCTCCAGAAGAGAAGAATGAGGGGGGGGGATTTGATAGCAGCCTTCAACTACCTGAAAGGGGGTTCCAAAGAGGAAGGAGCTCGGCTGTTCTCAGTGGTGGCAGATGACGGAACAAGGAGCAATGGTCTCAAGTTGCAGTGGGGGAGGTTTAGGTTGGATATTAGGAAACACTATTTCACTAGGAGGGTGGTGAAGCACTGGAATGCATTACCTAGGGAGGTGGTGGAGTCTCCTTCCTTGGAGGTTTTTAAGACCCGGCTTGACAAAGCCCTGGCTGGGATGATTTAGTTGGGAATTGGTCCTGCTTTGAGCAGGGGGTTGGACTAGATGACCTCCTGAGGTCCCTTCCAACCCTGATATTCTATGATTCTATGATTAATAGCTTAGCTGCTGGCAAAATACCTAACCAATGAAGACTGAGGTTCAGTTCTCTCTCAGCTGGTTAAAGTCAAGAACAGCAGAAGCAGTGATCTGAACCTTCACCCTGCACCTGAACCAAATCTTTTCTGATGTTTTAAAAAGATTGCTTAACTCTCTCTTATTTTTTCATTTTCATGCACTTCCACCTGCCTGCCAAGACTGGAAATTGAAGTGCTAAAATAGCAATAAATGTTATTCTCACAAGATTTCCAGCTCCATGTGGGAGACATAAGAAATTTAGATAGTTCTGAAGTTTCACTGAACCTTATCCAGGTGTCTAGAGATTAATCTCTACCACCCCAAACCTCCAAATCTTGTTTCACCTATCACAAGAGTGTTCTGCAAATAGTACATTTAGACTACAGAGGATAAGTTTAATCAGTCAATGTTTGGATAACAGCTTTGAAAAATGCTGTTTGGAGGATTAAGAGAGGAGGAACAAGGTGTTGATGGTAGAGGTGCTGAGCGACAACTGAGCTTTCAGTTCAGCAGCAAAACCGAAAAATAAAATTACTGTATATAGAAATGACAAGTTTTTTGTTTTTTCCCCCTAATGAAATGAGAAATTGAAAAAAAAAAATCATTTCTCAGCAAACAAAATGCTTTGTTCAACCTGAAACAAAACATTGTGTTTATTGTACGGGCTTTTTTAGTTAAATCAAATTAAGTTTCAAAACAAAACATTTTTTTCATAATGAAAAGTTGAAATGTTACTTTTTTTAGATGAAATGTTTCAACATAGAACATTTTGATTTTTTCAGAAAGTTCCCCTCCCATTTTTTTCCTGAAACTACTTGCCAAATTCAACCTAAATTGGCAGTTAACTGCATTTTCAGCACATTTTTTTTACTGAAATAATTCTGCCCAGCTCTGGTTATAACTACTTGCATCTTTAGCTGAATTAAACAGAAACTGAAAAACACTATGTGTAACAGACATAAAGTATTGTGAATTCCACTGATTTTTCTACACACAAACATTCTAGTTGAAAATGACAGGGCAAAATATTTGAGTACGTGGTCTGCTAAAGACTGCCGACAGCACTTCTAGGCAGTTACTTTATAGGAGGGTCGGCAACGTTCGGCACGCGGCTCGCCAGGGTAAGCACCCTGGCAGGCCGGGCCAGTTTTATTTACCTGCTGACATGGCAGGTTCGGCCGATCGCAGCCCCCACTGGCCGCGGTTCGCCATCTCGGGCCAATGGGGGCGGCGAGAAGCGGCGCGGGCGAGCCATGTGCTGGCCACAGCTTCTCGCTGCCCCCATTGGCCCGGGACGGCGAACCGCGGCCAGTGGGGGCCGCGATCGGCCGAACCTGCCGCGTCAGCAGGTAAATAAAACTGGCCCGGCTCGCCGGGGTGCTTACCCTGGTGAGCCGCGTGCCGAACATTGCCGACCCCTGCTTTATAGGAAAGAAATGACTCTAAATAATGTACTATTAAGTTCATATATAACCCATTTGCATGAGATCTCTACCTTCCACTTGAAATAGTATTGTACTGGAAATCCAAAAAATATGTTTCTAAATATCAATTGAAAAGACCAGGGAGAGTTACGTTCTGAGTATTTGTGAGTGTGTATAAATATTCCAACATAAGGGGTGGAGTCATATGGGGGCGCAGTTTGAAGTTCATGAGAGCATTTCAGCCAATAAAAAGCAGAGACATTTAGTGACTTAGTCAGGTGACTTACGGGCATGACACAATATTTTAATTAATTGCCAGCTGTGTTCTGAGTGCTGGCTGAAAGTGGGAGTAAATTGCTCCTATCTCAGTGAAAGTTCCACACAGTCACTCTCTGCTAATTTAACATATCCTGAAACTCAGTCTATAAATATCCTGCTGTTTAGCTGCAGGAGGTGTTGATGAGAAGCAGGGAGAAAACATCAGGATTCCTCTATTAATCTTCAAACTCTACAGTTTCTGTTACAGAGGCTGTGGACCTACATTAGTTTCTAATTTGAAACAGGATAGGTCCATAGGAATTGTTACAGCTTTTATGAAAGCTGTAGTTAAGGGGGTGGGGTTGGTACATGAAATGGCTTGTGACTTGAACCCTATGGGTTGTTTCACAAATGCTGTAAGTGAACCAATGCCTACAGGTTAAACTCAAACTTTCAAGGAGAAATTCCTATAACTGGCTGTTGACTACATCCCACCTCAACCTCCTTCTGTGCCTTGTTACTTAGTACATTTTCAGTTGGTTTCTGGGTTTAGAAACCACTACTATAAATCTTATGATGCCTGGGATTTCAGCATTTCAGTCATTAATAGTAACCCTTGCTAACCCTTATGGGCAAAGGTTTTCAGATCCTTTTTCTGCAAACGTCAATTCCTCCAGGATTTTAGTGACTATCATCTTGCTGGAGGTAGAATAAATGCTGCTTAGTATCTGGAAGCTTTTAAAGTCAACTTTTAAGGGGTAAGTTGCATTAGGGTTAAATTCTGTTACTCCTTTCCTGTGCTGGGTGCAGGTAAGGAGAGCTAGATGTTGGAAAATGTGTAACAAATTATGTACAGAGCCAGAGTCCTTTTTAGCCAGATGCAAAACTAGAGTAACCCAAGGGCTGCTCTAAATAACACTGGTTTGAAATGGTTCTTTATTGGCCATTATTCCAGCTATCCATCTTTCTGCCCTTAATATGTCTCTTACTACAGTGGTGTTTGGGCAGTATAATGCAGTTATGTTGGTTCTCCAAAAGATGCCTCCCGCCCCCCACCGCACAACAGGGGAATTGTGTGGGGGATGTTTCTTGTATCACAGAGCAGAATCTCAGTATCTAACTCAGAAAGATCAGACTTTAAAGAGGGAGTGTTATTCACTTTGTTCAACTGTTTCAATATTTAGGCCATTAGTGTTAACCCTCTAACATTTTCCAGCTCTTTCACAAAATGTGAAGGGATGTTAACATCTGTCCCTAGGCTGGGATTCCCTCACTCTGAAAAGTGAGAGTAATCATTTGAGTCCCAGGCTACTACTATCGTAACATGCAGTTCCTATATCTACATGGAAGACAGGTCACAATGCCCCAGTGAATTTTAGTGGCAAAAATTTTAATTCCTGCTCAAGCTGGAACCTGGGATTTGGGTGTCAGAGCCCAGGCTCCAGAGTGAGTGTCTACACCACAGTTAAACAGCCCAATAGACTGAGCCCTGAGAGCCCAAGTCAGTTAACATGGACCAGCCATGGGTGTTCAATTCCAGTGCAGACATATCTAGAGTGTCACAGCTAAGTACAAGGAAGAACAGATTGTTACACACAGGACAAATGAGAGTTAGTGGCTGACAGATTGTCCTAAGAATGCAGATGTGTTAACTGTCCACTTCATCCTGAATGGTCGTTTGCAACATTTTAACTCCTAATCTGTTCCACCTTGTCTTTAGTTGTGACACTCTGATTATTTTTCCCTGACTGGAGGAAGAGCTCTGTGTAAACACGAAATCCTGCCTCTTTCACAAACAGAAGTTGTTCCAATAAGAGAGATTATTTCATACTCATGTTAAAAATATTAAGCTTGCAAAGACAAGGACTCAAAAATTAGAAAATGCCAGATTAAGGTTGCCTATGCAATCTTAGTTCAGCCTCTTTTTGCATATACATTATAATACAGCCTTTAATTACATGATCACATGCTATTTTTTCCCACAGGATCCCTGCCGCATTTTGTGCATAGGATGGTGCTCTAGATATGAATCAAGGTCATGTATTGAAAGGGGATGTTTTTTGTAGGATGTGTGGTTCCCATGTTGCAAAAGTTGAAAAGTATGTAGTGAATAAGGCAGGGGATGGAAGAAACATCATCCTCTCTCTTCCTGCAATGATGGTCTTGTGGTTTAGGCAGTTGAATGCTACCCTGGAGACTTGGATTCTATTCCTGTTTTTCTGCCACAGAGTTCCTATTTGACACTGGAGAAGTCACGTGAATCAAACTTGTCACAGATAGTCGCTAATTGTATGTTCCTCCTGATGTTTGATTTGTCCAAGTGCTGAGCTCTCATAGCTGGGTCTGAAGTCAATAAGAGTTGTACTTTGAACATACAAAGTGCTATACAAAGCTAAATACTCTGCAAAATCAGATTTGAAGTTTCTCAACTTGGGCACCCAAAAATTAGCAGGTACTTTTGACCTTATTCTCTCTGTGCATCAATATTGCATCTGTAAAATGGAGATGATAGCCCCTCACCTCATAGGACTTTCGTGAAAATAAATTCATTAACATGTTTTAAACACTCACAAATGTAGACACGTGTCATAGGAAAACCCAGGAGGAAATTCATAATTCTGTCTTCAGAGCATGGTTTGAACAGTGTGCAATAAATAAGGTGGGGGGAGCATATACTGTATTGAACAATGGAGATAAAATATTCAATATCTTCTCATTAATTGAGCACTGTCTATTCTGTGCACTGAATGAGGCAGGGATACCGTTGGGAAAAATAGCATATGATCATGAAATTAAACAGTGTATCATAATACATATGCACAAGTGGGGCAAACATAGACAACCCCAATTCTGGAATTTCCTACCTCCTGAGTGCTTTCATTGCAAATGTAATAATTTTCTTTTAATGTAGTTTTTTGTGTATTAGACAGACAGCTAGATGTGTGTTTCAGTGGGGGTAGGAAGAAAGGAGACAGCTGCCCACCAAAAACTAAACAAATAAAACCTTGGGTCTGATATTATTTAGTACTGGAATTGTCCATCCAAAATTAGTTCTGCAAACACAAAACATATTTGACTTACCTACACCATCTTGGCAGGAAAAGAATCCTTGACAATTAGAAAAATACCAAATCTAGTTCAGAAGCCTTCCAGAACAAACTGAGAAAATAAAGGGCTAAATGTCACATTTTAATTTTTTCTTAGTTACTTTGGAGAAAATCTCATTTCTGTTTTTAGCAATAACTATTTGTATTGTCACTTTGAAGCAGAAACGAATACAAGCATCAAGCATTTTCCTGGAACTTTTCACCCTTGGGGCAAACAAGACTGGTTGAATGGATTTGCAGAGAACATCTTACATTTAAAGTCATTTACTGTGCTGGAGGATTCCCACTATCCGGATAACTAGGTTATCTATTTTAGGACGTGAAAAACCTGTGATTTTTCTATTATTAAAAGAAGCTAGTGTATCTGCTATTAATACATTGCCTACAGTCACTGAAAATCTCTAGAGTAGTCCAAGAAAGCATCCTTATATGTTTTTCAGCTTACAAATTTGCTCAGCATTACTGTTGCAAATAAATGAAACTCAGATGAACTCCACATACAAAAGTTTGATAAAAAAGGGTCTCAAAACATTTTTTTAAAAGGTACAAGACATGATATTTTAACTGAGAAATCTATCTAAAGACTACATTTTAAAAAGTAATATTTGTGGTTATTATATCTGCATCAAAGCCTTCCAACAAGAAATGTACTCTAGCAGGGGGAAAAAAGTCTTTAAATTTTACTAATGGGTAGGGAAATATTTACCCTATTTACGTACTAAAAGCGTATTTGCTTTCTTTTCAAAATTGTATATCTGCAGGTAATTTGGGGCCAAATTCTCTGTTGCTGTGAACTATCCCTGCCCTATTGAAGTCATCTATATGATGATAATGATCTCACTGAACCAATTTACGCTAGCAGAGAATTGTTTTATATCTAATATTGTTATACCTCTACTTAATAATATATATACATATATATCTATAGATATATAGATGTTTTTGTTTTGTGGGGTTTTTTTTTCAGTCTGTACACTAGCACATTGTTACTAAAAATATGTCAGGAGCACAGGAATTGCTTCTGAGTTTGTTTTGTGTGTGTGTGTGTGTGTGTGTGTGTGTGTATGTGTGTGTATGTATATATATATACATATAGAGAGAGAGAGAGAGAGAGAGAGAGAGAGAGTGAGTGTTAGATATATACCTATACATATACAATATATACATAGTGTTTGGCGAATTCTCATACACATACTTGCAAAACACAAATCTGTAGTGTATACAATACAATTTCATAATGTGTGCAAATCCTAATTTTCACAATGAATGCACAGCTAGTACATAATTTCTATTACATGTTTGCAACATAAATTCCACAGTGCAGGTGCAAGATAACTTTCACAATGCCTAGTTTTACAGCATGGATAAGCACAATGAAAGTTTCAATTTGTAGATGAGCCATGTAAGTCTCTTATCCAGAGTCAGCAATACAATGTGGGCAATATAGACAAAGAATTTCAATTAAAAAATAATTTGATAATTTAATTATTCACCTTTCTGACAGCTGGGTTTATGATCTGACAAATATAATGTGTTGAGATTCTTTTTGTAATTATTCACCTTCCTCTGCCCATCACCGGCTTATCACCAATTCAGAACATACATGCAATACTAAGTAATATGCGTGGATATATTTACACACTGATAGTTTCTCTCTATTGTACATTGGTTCAATAGACTCAAAGTAGATTGATATCCCAGAACAAAAACAATTTCTGTTTTAATATTTTTTTTTCTCTTTTGAATGTTTTCTCTGAACTCACATGACTTTCAGCAGAACCTCAGTTTTTGGAATGTGCAAACCTTGTGGCAGTTGTATCATGGAGCTGCCATTGGATCTATATTGCACATGTTTATGAGTAATCAGTGAAACACAACTCCATTCTGGAGTTTGAATTGCCTGTGTATTATTAGCTGTTTCTGGATTTTCCATACTTAGTTCTGAGCCATGGTGCTATTGAGTTATATATTGTCAGGATAAATTTAAACTCAAAGTTTCCAGGCCTTGACTTTACCGCAGAGTTAAATCAGGCTCTTACTTGGGTGTTATCTCTAACCTGGCTCCTTTTCACACACAAAACCCTCTGACTTGAGTTTGACTGTGCTTTCAACCTGGGCTAACTGGCCCATCCTGGAATATACGCTTTCACTTGAGCTGGTAACCTTCCCACTTTGCAGTGAGGAGCCAGGCTAAATCACCTGAGAGTTGATAATCCTCCAATGCTTTCCCACATTCCCCTGTATGCCCAGAACAGACATGTTTTCCCACAATTCACTGGGAAAGACTCAGAGGACCATGGGATATGCCCCCAGAAGTCCTAATGCCTCACACAGGTGAGTGCTGCACCAGTGAAGTCAGAGTCATGCAGGGAGGCCTTTCAGTATGGCCCCCACACCCAGGCTAAATTAACACAGGTGCTCAGAGCCAGACCAAACTGTCGATCATCCGAGTTAACACTGTAGTGAAGACATAGCCACATCAAAGAAGTAAAACTTATACAATATACAAGTCCGGAGCAAAAAAAGTTCCTAATATTTTTATTTACAGTTATGGTCATTTGCAATGTACTGTATCTGTAGACTTAAAGAAAGAATATTGTATATACAAGCAGCACTAATTTGACCAAAACCACCACTTCCTGCTGTGGAGGAATTTCTTGAAGGTCTCCCAGGAAAGGGCCAGTCCAGCATATCTCTCCTTAGCTTGTGAGTGCTGAAGAAATCACAACCTAAGGTGGCACACTATGACTGTACACAAAACAACTAAGCACAGAGAAAATGCCAAATATGAATGTCAGGGTAAATTATCAATTCACAAAAATCTACACTGTCGGTTGGACCATGACAAGAAAATCTCACAGTTATGGCAGTTTTGACTTCTTAGCTTATTGAATTATTTCTGGTTTTTAAGAATGAGAAACGCCACACTTTCCTAAATATTATGCAGTTTCACCATCAATCAAAACTCTTACATCTATATAGAGATCGAGTTTTGTGTGTTTAGTTCAATCTTTTGTCCAATAGAAACACATAAGGAGAACTCTACTAATTTCAGTTCTTCCCATGTTTCCCTTTCTATTGCATGTATTCATTACTTACAATAGCCAAAGACCTTTGTAGGTTTGATTATTTCAATGACTACACTATTCATAAGAGGGACTTTCTTTTGCCTTGCATTATTTTCCCTAAAAGCAAGCATAAATATAATTTATGTACAAATTTTCTCTTCCTTATCATTTCCCAACCTTGAGAAGGTTTAAAGGGTTTATTTCTGTATCTGTATTTAAAGGGATATAACTGTATCTATTTTTCAATCGCCAAAATTGTTTTGGCAAAAAAAGACATTGTAACAAGAAGCTACTATAGCAAATATATCAATTAAGAGCAGAAAATACAGGACTGCCTCCTGGATAAAGCTGCACCAGCAACTCAGTGGCATACTGAAAGACACCCCCCCCCCCATAAAGAAAGGTGAAAACACCCACTTTTAAGGAGTTACAAACCATAAACTAGGAATCATGAAATACAACAGGACTGGGCGGGGGAGGGGGGAATGATGAATGAAATAGTAGGACAAAAGAAGAAAGAGGTAACCAAGTAAGTTTGCTCTCAAAATATTTTGGGCCAGATCTCAGATAGTGTAAATGAACGTAGTCTACTGAAGTCAAGGAGTTGAAGATCTAGCCCTCATTTTAATATTTGATATTTCTTGATTTCTGAAAAGCTGCATGCCTTTTAGTCTCTGTACTCTTGCCTTGGCATGCAAAATACTGGGGTCACCTGTGGTAGGAAGCTAAGAAGAAATTAAAGATGATCAAGCTCTTTCAGTCCTTTTGCAAATGTTTATATCCCTTCTCTGAACATATAGTACTCAGTTTAACAAATCAATACTAACAAATAAACAAACACTTTGATTAATATTCAAGTCTACAATCTCCCAATCTAAAGTCATCTTGATTCTCATTCATCTCTTCACGCCAGTAAGAAATATGTTAGTTGTTAAACATGGGATTTTGTTTTCTTTCTAACCAGTGTATTGTGAGGTGGCAAGACATTTCAGAATTTAGGCCCAAACAGACTGATTGTTTAAAATTTTATTTTTACTCTTCTATTTTTTTTTTTTTGCCAGATGACAGCAACAGCATCTTACTTCCTTGAATAATTGTGTTTTATTATATAAACAACTTCAAAAAAAAAAAAAAGAAGCAGCAAGAAATCTTTAAAAACAAATCAATTATATCTTAATGGGTTTGGTCCGAATTCTGTGGTCTCTACTCTATTTTCACTCAGGTTGGGATTTACATAGGATTTTATAGGCACCCAAATCCCATTGAATGGAAGGAAGTGGAATTTAGGTGCCTAACTCCTTTAGTGTACATCTACGCTTGGAGCTGGAGGAGTAAATTCTAGCTCAAGGAGACATACCCACGCTAGCTCTGATCAAACTAGTGTGTTAAAACTGGAATGTAACTGCTGTAGCATGAGAGGCGTGAGGGGCTAGACACTTGGAGAACCTATGGTCTCAGATGGGCATGTACTCGGAGCAGCTAGCCCTTCCAGTCATTCATGTCCCACCATGGCTACACTTTATTGTTAGAAAATTAGCTTGATCAGAGCTAGTACACACGTATGGCTCCTCCAGCTGGAATTAGCATCTCCAGCTCAAAGTGCAGACAAACTTTTAAACTCATGTGAAAATCCCAATGTTAGTTGTTACCCAGGCAAATTCCTATGAGTAAAGATGGGAGTAGAGACCTCAGGATTTAGCCCAATAGTAATAACAATGAAAATAATTTAACCAGGAAATCCTCAAAAAAGTTATAGGAAAATAGAGCTAATGGCATAAGAAATTAGGCCCTGACTCTGCATTAATTTAGGACTTCCTTAATTTTAAAACCATAAGTTTAAGCTCATTGACTTCAATGGGACTACTGATATGCTCAAAGTTAAGCATACACCTAAGCATTTGCAGGATCAGAGCCTTGTTTTTTGAACGGGGAAGCAGAAGGAGCATGTCAACTGTAGACTGATGGCATTCTAGATTGATATATACTGAGAAGCGTTAAGGGCATTTGTAGCATTCATTTTCAAAACTTTTTTTTCCTCATTCACACTGTATTAGTAGCACCCTAGCACCAAACCAAACAGTATAAAACTTTCTTTTGAAATGCTCTTTATAAAATCGGACACAGAATTTGATACGTATAAAGCTTTCAAGTGTGAGTTGAAGGACATTTTAGGAGCCATATATGAGATCACTTGTTGTATGCCTGAGAACATTTCTTTTAATATTTGAAAGAAGCTACTAGACACTTTTTATATGCAGAAGCTAACTTGAAGTATAACCTATGTATCTGCTGGATCTTAACCTATTTCCTGTAAGTGAAAAGAAAGAACATTTATCATCATCCTACTCAATGTTCAAGAATCATTAAAAAACCCAGGAGTGAACATCCGGAGAAAGTAATGGGGGCGAGGGAAGGGAAGTAGAGGCCACATACATGTGGGAAGTAAAGGGAGTAGATTTTTATACATCAGCTCTCTGCTATCACTGCCTAACTGCACATATTTCAGCAGCCTTTTGTTATTCTTTGCTTCTGGAAACCATTCTGTTTTCTTGGTTGCTCTTCTGAGAGCATGGGATGAATACGGAGAGCTTTAAAGACTGAGAAATGTGATAATCTAAGCTGAGTTTGTCCTTTTCTGCTCGCTCCAAGAAATAGCTTGGCACTACCCTTGACTGTTTAAGGAGGTTTAGTCCTGCTGCTTTCTTCTCCTTTTAATATTTTCTTCCTTCTGTAGATGTATAGACTAGGGGACAGTCTGTCAGTTTAATACCTGGCATGAGGAGATCCTTTGCTTTCTCTTCTGTCTTTGGACCTTCTCACTTGCTGATCACTCTGCTCTCATTGCTTTGGATTTAAGATTGTTAGCCTGGAGATATCCTTGAAATCTGACTCCCATTTTATTTTTAGTCCTCTTATTGACACATTAGCCCCACAGACACATTTATTTCCGGTGATTTATTATGATGTGCCAAAGGGTCAGAATGATTAGGATGTTTACAAAAAACAAACTTTTCCATTTTCACCCCAAACCAGACCAGCAGCAACATTAAAAGCAGATGTTTTCTCAACCCTGAGCCCTGACTCAGACTTGAGCTTTAAAAGACTCTCTGATATGATTTCCAAAACCTGAGAGTTAATGACCTGAAGACTTGACTCTTTAGAAGAAAGAGTGCTGGCTACAGATTGTAGGTTTCAAATGTTGGCTTTACAATTTACAAGCCCAGAAGGAAAGATATCTGACTGGAAAGTTACAGTAGATGATCATAGTGCTGCTGTGATCATTTTTGAAGAAAATCAAATCCTCAAATAATTTAGGGCCTGATTCTGCCAGCATCACATCTGTGTCGTAGTTCCTTATTCCATCACAAATAGTCCCAATGGGAGTACAGGTGGTAGAATTGGGTCCTTGTAAACTCCTTGGATGAAATGCTGGCTCCACTGACATCAATGGGAGCTTTGCCACTGATTTCTATGGGGCCAAATTTTAGCCCCTTGACTTTAGTGGGACTACTTATGTGAGTACCTGCTCACCAACGGGCATAGATTGCACAATCTGGCCCCTGCTGAACAACAAAATGAGGAAAAAGAATATTAGATTGAAAGGGGTCTCTGAACTTTTACATGATACTGATTCCTGGTGAAAACAGCCAACAAATATTCAACCCATAAATCCTACAATCTCATCTTCAACATGATGCTGCTATTCCTCACCCAGTCAGGAAAACTGTGGATCAGACATCTTTATTTACAGCTTTCTATCCCTGCATTTTAGTATTTCCTCTCTGATTATTTGCCACTGTTGGTAAAAATATATAGATTCTTTTTTACATATTACTGAAGCACCTAAGAACCCTAGTCATGGACCAGGACTCCATTGTGCAAGACACGAGTACAAACAGAGATTTTACCGATAAATAAAATAAAATGTTTACAGAATGGGGTATTAATTTTGCTTCACTTTTCCTGGCAAAACTTAGAACCATTGATGGCAGTACAGTTACCCCCAACGAGCTACTGTGCCATGCGGTTTGTGAAATGTGACCACAGGTGCTAATATGCAAACAACATACCATAATACAGGGGTGGCCAACCTGTGGCTCTGGAGATACATGCGGCTTTTCAGAAGTAAATATACTCCTTGTATAGGCAATGACTCTGGGGCTAGATTTACAGGCGCCAACTTTCTAGTGTGACAGGCGGTGCTCACTGCTCAACCCCTGGCTTTGCCACAGGCCCTACCCCCATTCCACCCCTTCCCACCCCCTCTCCTGAGCCTGCCATACCCTCGCTTCACCCCCAGAGCCTCCTGCACGCCACAAAATAGCTGATCAGGAGATATGGGGAGGGAAGGGGTGGCGCTGATTGGCGGGGCTGCCAGTTGGCAGGAGGCTCTGGGAGGGTAGATGATGGGGCACTGCTGATGTATTACTGTGGTTCTTTGGCAATGTACATTGCTAAATTTTGGCTCCTTCTCAGGCTCAGATTGTCCACCCCTGCCATAATATCAAGCTCATGGCCTCAATCCTTTGAGGCAGCTGAGGAGATAAGGGGAAGAGATGGGGTGTAAAGATGGCTGTAAACTGCCTTTGCAACCCTGCTGTTTGGGGCTGCTACATTCCAGGCTAAACTCATTGAGAAAGTTTCCTGAAGGTTGTAAGGGGCTATTTTGACAGCCAGGGATAGCAGGGACACTGTTTTTTCCCCCACTACTGCCCCCAGTGCTGGCTTCAAGGATAGAGGCTGGAGTAGGAGCTGGCACAGCAAATCTGTTCTACCTGGGGATTCCCCTGCACTAGAGAAATCCTCCAGAAGTTGGCTAAAATGGCTTTAGGGCAGCTCTGCATCACTGGAGCAGCAGGAAGTTTCCCCCTCGTGGTGAGGATCTGGCCCAACTTGCTTTGGAATCTCTGTATTCTATCATCTACTTTAAGATCATACATATTTAAATGTGTATACTCTTTTCCTCTCTGAATGTTTGAACTGTACACCATTGACATTTGTTGAAAACTGTCTTGGGTTGATTTGAAATGTCTTCCAGTTCTTACCCCTATAACCATCACTAACAAAGTCCATCAGAAGTGGGCAGTTGTCTACACATGCCTGGTAGGATAAGGATGATTCTTGGGAACATGTTTCATTAGGGCACCAATCTTCATTTTATTTGGAGAAAATAGAATAAAATATTATTGTTTCATCAACTGTATTTTATGGCCCATTGAACAGACAGAGTAGGAAACATCTTAATAAATAATGGCTTATGTACTATTTAACTGTGAATGATAACTAGTCATATAATATAAATTCTATAAAGGGTGGTGGTAGGTGTTACGTACACATAACGTACACTGCTCACATTTGCTCACCAATTACTTTTTGAGCGATAAACAAAATAATGGCAGTATATTAATAATGGCAACATACTCTCTCTCTGGGTAAATATGCAGAGCACTAGGCAGATGTTTTTATTTTTCCCCTCATTTTTGTTCTACTTGTGAAGGTGTCAAGGCTGTATCCCCACTTTGAACTTTAGGGTACAAATGTAGGGGCCTGCATGAAAACTTCTAAGCTTAATTACCAGCTTAGCTCTGGTCCCGCTGCCACCATTGCCTCCCTGGGAAGCCTTGAGAAACCTTTCATCAATTCCCTGGTGAATACAGATCCAAACCCCTTGGATCTTAAAACAAGGAGAAATTAACCATTCCCCTCCTTCCTCCCACCAACTCCTGGTGAATACAGTTCCAACCCCCCTGGGATCTAAAACAAGGAAAAAATCAATCAGGTTCTTAAAAAGAAGGCTTTTAATTAAAGAAAAAGGTAAAAATTATCTCTGTAAAATTAGTATGGAAATTAACCTTACAGGGTAATCAAACTTAAAGAGCTCAGAGGACTCCCCTCTAGTCTTAGGTTTAAAGTACAGCAAACAAAGATAAACACTCTAGTAAAAGGTACATTTACAAGTCGAGAAAACAAAGGAAAACTAACACGCCTTGCCTGGCTATTTACTTACAAGTTTGAAATAGGAGAGACTTGTTTAGAAAGATGTGGAGAACCTGGACTGATGTCTGGTCCCTCTCAGTCCCGAGAGCGAACGCATTCCCAAAACAAGGAAGACAAAACAAAAAACCTTCCCCCCCCACCCCCAAGATTTGAAAGTATCTTGTCCCCTTATTGGTCCTTTAGGTCAGATGCCAGCCAGGTTACCTGAGCTTCTTAACCCTTTACAGGGAAAAGGATTTTGGAGTCTCTGGCCAGGAGGGATTTTATAGTACTGTACACAGGACAGCTGTTACCCTTCCCTTTATAGTTATGACAGAAGGACACAGGATTGACAGCCTTGCAGTCTAAAATCCTCCATGTGTGACCAGGAAAAGAACAGCACAGCCAGTGGTAGGGCAAGCTTTCCACACACGGCCTATCCAATCCCAACCTACATTTTGCAGGGCTGACATATCCTGTGAATTAGAGGATTTCAGTCTTCAGCTCCTCTGCTAAAACTGTAAACAAGAGTGACAACGAGTACCAGCTGTGGGGTTCTTTTGTTTGTTTTTTCTAACGTGGATACCTTTATCTTGCACATTACACACCCAGTGCGAAAAAATCACTGGGTGGAAATAATTTTTGGTCCCTATTGGACTAGGCTAGGTTTGTGCCAGTGACATAAGAATGAGGCTATTTCCCACTAATAAGCCCATGAGCCTCCAGTTTCTCTAGACATTCTCCCAAACAAAGAGCTGCAGGTCACACCTTCTTGGTCCTTCTTCGCCCCCACTTAATTACAAGTTTTATCATCACTTCTCTTGTTCTTACATTTCTATGGATGCTCCTCTCTAATTCATAACACCGGTGCTGATTTTTGAGGAAATAATGCAGCCATACCTTCAAAGTGATCCCTTTTCAGATAAATTTCATGTCAAACATATGATTGGCACCTTTTTATTGATTGTAGGAGATGGGTTGCCAGATTATCCTGCTGGCATATGGATGGTTCCCATATTTATTCAAGCAAATTCAATCTTTTCTACCACCCCATGTCACCTAGTAATTCATCTGATGTAGCCACTATCTCTGTCTTCCTTTCTTTCTTTCTTCCCATTACTATATTAAGCTAGTATTAACGATTTATTTAGTTAGTGCTAGCTTGAGCTTTTAGCATAGTCTCCATAGCAAGGTGTGGGGTGGAGATGCACCATACCCTGGATGGGGTGGAGAGCACTAGAGGCATTGTGGGTCTCTGAGTTGTGGTGTGTTGGGCGGGGGAGGGAGGAGGGAGGAGAGTCAGTTATTCCATCCACATAATGGGAATACTATACTCTCTCACAGCGTGACCAGACGGAACATGGACGTGGTGGAACCCTTGCTCCTCCTCCCCAACCCCTCCGCTCAGTTGCTCCTAGGGGGAGTAACTGAGGTAAAGATCCTGTGCTCTCAGGAGTGCAGGAACTGCAAATCTGGCTGTCTCTTACATGAGTCACACAGATGGTGGTAGGGGAGACCTTATTCCCTCCTATTCATCTGCACTTCTGCATAAGTGAAAGGCACAATCCAGCCCCTAATTACTTGAAGCAGCATCTTGAGACCTAGAGCACCCGACTGAATTTCCAGACAGTTCTACCTGAATAGCTCTCAATTTTTTAACTCTAGTTAGTGCACAAATGGCACCCTTATACTGATTCATGGGAGCTGAGTGCTTTAAGAAGTTGATAATTGCGGCATGAAAAGTCACACATGCAAAATTTCTGCATTATTTTCAGAAAGCAGCTCATGGGCTTAATGCAGCTGCAAATGATTCTAAATGTTCGTACACCATCAGCCCTCAAATTTAGCGTATTATGCGCTGTTTGCAAATTTAGTCCATCAAGCCCTTTAAGGTTTATTATTATAGGTTGTATTCTGCTGCAGAGATATTTTCTCAAGGGGAAAAATAGAAGCCATCTATATTTTGCAATGGAAACTTAAGCTGGCATTATTCCAAAAACTGTGTAAATTAGCAGCAAAGCACACTGCAAACAAAGCTGACAGTCATTTGAAATATAAAACAGAATGGCATTTTAGTAGCATGCATACAGAACTGACAGATATGGCTTCATTCCTAGCTTCTGAGGGCATAGATTTGTGTGCGCATGCCTGCTCCCTCTAATTTTAGAGGGATTTTGAATATTTTTGAATATTCTCTATTTAAAACTTCTTGGTATCTGAACCAGTTTACCTGAATGCTGCTTAATGCACTTTTCAATTTGTAGCACATCAATAATTTACTGTATATTTCTGTACAGTGCTTATGTCCAGGTCCCTGATTACCGCCAAATTGCTATCTTGACATTTTTCTGAGCACTTCAGTTTAGAAGCCGTTTGGATTGTACACGTGTGCGTGTTACAAAGTGATTGAAATGACAGTAGCACTCCCAGTGCTGAGCCGCAGATCTAAACACATTTCAAATCAATCACTCTGAACGTCCTGCTCATCTCCATTCACTTCAAAACCAGAAGCCATACGCATTGCTGGTTGGCTAAGAAAATAACACTTAAAACTGGCACTTACTGCCCAATGGTAGCTGTGTGCTTCCCTTCTCTCACTCAATCTGCCAAGCCAATCTTACTGCTTCTGCAATGCTGGAAAAAAAAAAAAAAAAAAGACGATGACAAATCATACATTAGCAAAATGGGAGAGATTTGTAACTCTTGCCCAGAGCTGGAGTTAAGGGTAGCATAAATGATATCGGTACATCTGTTTGGAAATACTATTGACACCCGAGACTTCTCTTCTGAAAGAAATGCAGATAGGGATGGAAGTTCCTTTTTTTCCCTTCTGACAGGTGACTCCATTTAACCACTACCTGCTACAAGCTAATAATGTGTGAGTGCAAAATCTAGCCACAAATATTTTCTGTTAGTGTGTAAAGTTCAAATCTGACCAGGAAAAAATGATCACATGGGTTTATCAGCGTAACGAAAAAAGAAATCAGATCCATCACCCTCACCTTTGGCCATTTTTAAGAGCAATCCTGAACATTCCAGAGTATTGAGTTAACTTTTCTTTATTAATTGCCTCCCTAATTTACTCCCCATCCTATGTCACCTCCAGTTACCAACTGGAAACCCAAGAATCAAAATAGTGCAGTATGAAAAAGAACAAATTTCCAGCCTGACTGGAAGCAGAAGTCACATGTGGAGGAGACCCTGATTATGAGATGTCAAATTTTCCTATGGAAAAGTCTAGGATACATCAGATGACATTCCAATTAGCACTCAAGCGTCAGGGTGTACATCTCAGCCAAATTCAAGCCAAATCCAAAACATCAAACTCTGTAGTTTGCCCATCATACGAAAGTAGAATCCCCTTCTCAATCAACTTCACTGTAAGTTAGACCCATTCAGGGTCACATAAAGGCAACACTCCCATACCCGCCCCCTCAAGACACCTCTGGCCTTGCCCCCAGATTATGACCCAGCTCTCTACTTGAAATGGTGGTGGAGTGGAAGGGGCAGCAGGATAGGGTTGTGTAATCTCTGACAGAACAGCTGCAGATACTTCCTCTGCATGGGAGCTTCAGTGGTGACAACAACTGTCCCTCTCCCCTGTGGAGGCAGTGATGGCAGCTGTAATATATCTGTTTGGATGGGTAGGCTAGGCCTACTGTATTATTCTCCTGTCACGTGGCAGGGCTAGTAACCCAGACCCATGTCAGATGACTGGAGTCAACAAATAAAGTTCAGTTGACTCTTACTAGCATTCATATGTGAGTCACATATTTACTAACCTAGTATGAAGCATATACAGTTTCTAGTAAGCTCCATTACAAAATATCAGATGGTGTTAATTTAATTAACATTTAAAAAGAGATGCAGGTAAGACTCTTAATCACTTCTCACTTACGATACATTAGAGATGTCACCACATTTAAGCATATATTCCTTACAATCCCTACAATTGTTCCATTTTCAGTTCTCCATGCAGTCTGTAAACCTTGTCAAAACTTAGGGAAATGATGACAGTTTTCTAATATGAGTGTTGCCTACTCATGATTTTTTCGCAGTGATGGGATTTTAGCTGTGGCTAGAGCCCATTCTGGTGATGAAGAGAGAAGCTCCACCGTGTAACAAATTTGAGGCCCGGATGCCTGTCCAATTTGCCTGCCTCCTGGAGTAGAGCAACCAATCACAGCTGCTATGGGAAAAGCAGTTTCCCCTCCCCCTCGATTTAGCATCCCAAAGCCATGCTCATGGGAGGGGAGGGAGAGTAGTGAGCTAAAGAAACAGCGGCTCCTCTCCCTTCCTGAGAGCAATACTCTTCTGCTCCTCCCCCATCCTCTTTCCCCTGCACCACCTGTCTTCAGAAAGGGGAGGAGGCAAAGAATTCCTGGAGCTGCCCCTCCCCCCCAACCTGGAAGGGGGAGAGGTGACCCCACTGCAGCCCCCAATCCAAAAGACTGGAAGAGAGGGGTGAAGAACATCAGGAGGAGCAGAAGTGTGGCTGAGAAAGGGGGGTGAACTGATGGAAAGGAGGGCTGGGGGAGGGTGGGGGCAGAACTGATTTGAAAGTTGGGGACAAAATTAATTTCTGGGCAGTGGATAGAGAGATGTGGGGTGAGAGCACCTGAAGCATGGGACCAAAAATCTTTCTCTCACACACATACCCCCCCTCAGGGAGAGCTCAAAAATCTAAAGACAGACCAAAACCCCTACTATTTTATTCAGATATAACATTATTAATTAATAATAACATTAAAATGTACATGTTTGTTAACAGTATTGCACTAATAATATTAATAAATACATATGTTATTATCAATGATACAGTAGTGCATTGCATTTAAGGTCTGACTCAAGAGATCAAAAATCATGAGCTTGGCAATGCTGAGTACAAAGCTTGTGACATTTTTCAAATCATTTCTGATAACCCCACAAAACAAAATGAGGAAAGGATTTTAAAGGACCACTATAAATTTCAAAATGTTATTTTATTATTAATATTGTGGTAGTGCTAGGGAGGCCACAGCTGAGATTAGGGCCTCATTATGTTGTACATACATGTATTAAGAGACAGTACCTGTTCTCAAAAATTTACAAAGACAAGACAATAAAAGGGTGGGAGAAAGAGAGTATTATCTCCATTTCATAGCTGGGAAATGGAGGCACAGTCATTAAGTGATCTGCCCAAGGTCATAGAGGAACTCGGCCTAGACCCATGCTTTCCTAAGTTCCATTTCAGTGCCTTAACCAAAACCTTTTTCTCTAGATCTTTCTTCATTTCTGTATGAAAAAGTCTCTTACCTACTATTTTGACATGTAACCTTACATACAGAAATTGCAAGTGGTTAAATAAAATGTGGTCTCTCTATTTTTCAGTCTTGTTTTTGCATTAGATATTTATTTGTATTGCAGCAGTACATGGAGGCCTCTATTAGGGATCAGGACACATGTAAAATTAAAAAGATGTTCCTCCTCCAAAGAGCTTATACAATCTAAGTAGCTAGTGTCCAGTCAGTTTCATTTCTGTGTTGATAGTGAAATTCACTTAATCCTACATATCGGCATGGTGACATCACAGTTGTGCCAACTTAGAGGAAATCATATGTACATAGGAACAGCCAGAAAAGTGTCTATTCACCTCCCTAGGACTCCTGGAAGAGGCTGAAGGATAAAGGTTGGGATGGTGTCTCCTCTTCGTGGTTCCCCACATTGTTCGAGGACAAATGAAATCCAACCATCACAATCACCACAGCATGAAGCTGCGAAAGGTGAACAATGTGTAGCAAGGTGACACTGGTTTTCTAGTCTCTCCCCAGGCTCTCCACAGAATTGGGGGAGAGCTGAATGGGAAGGCAGAGTCTATGAGTTAGCAGTGGGGGTGTAGCAGGACTATGAGCTTCCCTTCCTGATCTGCCACTCTATCACAGATAAGAGCAGGTACTGTAAGCCATGCCATGACCCCTCTCCTGCGTGAAAGCATCAAGTGGGAATAACCACGGTGGCTGTTAGGTGAAGGGAAGCATTGAAGCTCTCTCCCTGGCTAGATCAACCCAGGTAATCACCAGAAAGAGAGAAAAGAATATTAAACATGTATGAAAAAGTGCAAACTGAAGAAAAATCATGAAGTGGCAGCAAGTTGGGCACAAAGTTTAAGATCCTCATTTTAATGACACTTTGAAAACATGGGAGATGTCAAGCTGATTGCCTTTGAAGACTATCATGAGAAATCATATGTAGAGCTGGAGCACCAAGGTTGGCCTCCAGAATAACATATAAAATAGAAAAAAAATCCTTTCTGTGTTAAAATGAGATATGTGCGGTTCCCTCTACAGTGCACTGATAGTCCTGCAGCTTTATAATTCCAGCAATTCTGTAGTGGATTCCACTGAATAACAAAGTGTGCCTGTTACAACAAAAACAAAACAAAACCCCTCCTATTCCTGCAGGACAAGAGGAAATTTTGAAACACCTGGACTGCACTTTTTCAAAAGTCAAAATATAATAGGAGTTCACATTCATCTACTGTAGCTTTTTACAATGAACACATGCAAATTGCTCCTGGAATATTTCATTTGTCCCTTTTGCTGAGAACGTTGAGCAGGGTGAGTTATGGTGGAACCTGCTTGTTGAGAAGAAATAGGCACTCAGAGTCGGGTTTTGTTCTTCCTTGAAACACACAAGACCAATTATACTAACTAACATCATCATCACCGAAAGATGAAAGGAAGAAGGGAAATGAGTACAACTGTAGATGCTTTTAAAAAAATAAACTGTTCTCCCCTTCTGGGTTTAATATCACAGTTGGAATAAATCTGTTTTGATTAGTACCAGGCTAAGGATATCTTTGGGGGAGAAAAGAAAATAAACAGTATACATTTTTTAAAAAACCCAACAACCTTACACTGAAAGAAGTTATTAATATTGTCTTTATTACTTTTACTCTTGTTATTGCTTCTTGAAATGGTAGGAGAGATCTAAGAGTTATGGTCTGTTTTTCCATTGATATTATAATGAGCCACTAGGGGAACTAGAAGCAACTTATTGCCACACAAATTATGGTAAGGGTATTTTTTCAGGTTGTATAATTAAGGGGAGGTAGTGTTATTGGCAACACTATTAGTCTTTAAATTCCTCACCCCCCGCCTCAGGGAGCTAAGCATTGTAACTCCCCTTCTGTATATTTCTAACCAACAAAAGCTATTATTTTTTTGTTTACCATAAATCAGGGGTGGGCAAACTACAGCCCACGGGCGGGATCCGGCTTTTCAGGGCTTTGGATCTGGCCTGCGAGATTGCCACCCCCATGGTGCTGCGGGCCCCACACTGCTGCTGGAAGCGGCCAGCACCACGTCCCTGCGGCCCCCGGGGGGGGGGGGAGAGAGCAGAGGGCTCTGTGCACTGCCCTCACCTCCAGGCACCACCCCTACAGCTCCCATTGGCCGGAAACGGAGCTTATGCTCCCCCTCCCCCAGGGACCGCAGGGACATGGTGCTTCCAGCAGCGGCACGGCACGGGGCCAGGGCAGGCAGGGAGCCTGCCTTAGCCCTGCTGCACACCGCTGCCACCCCGGAGCTGCTCCAGGTAAGCAGCACTGGGCCAGAGCCCACACCCCAAAACCCTCCTGCACCCCGCACCCCGACCCCCTGTTGTACTCCTCCTGCATCCCAATACCCTGCTGTCAGCCCCTTTGTATACTCCGTACCCATCCTGTGCCCCAAACCCCTGCCGTGAGCCCCTGCCTCACTCCACACCCCCTCCTGCACCCCAACCCCCTGGCCCGAGCCCCCTCATGCACCCCGCACCCCACCAGTGCCCCAACCCCCTGCCCTGAGCCCCTTCCTGCACACCGCACTCACTCCCACACCTCAACCTCCTGCCCCAGCCCTACATTCATGGCCCTGCATGCAATTTCCCCACCCAGATGTGGCCCTGAGGCCAAAAAGTTTGCCCACCCCTGCCATAAATAGCGCCTCTGACTCACTTTGTTTTGGGGAACCTGCCTCACAATCCCAATATAAATGTATGTGGCTAGCCACTGTGGGAGAACAGCAGTGCATTGCAGTGGTGCACAACCCATCATAAAGAAATCTCCCAACATTTACAGCTTGAAACAGTGCAGCTATGTCATTTCAAGAAGTGATTTTGTTAACTCTCAGAAGGTAAACATACTGGGCCTGATCAGTGTTTGATCAGAAGCTCTCTACGGAAAACCCAACTGCTCCAGGAATTAGTATTGATAATGCTATAGAAGTTATAATATCAGTAACTGAATAATTGCTGTTGTGGGCACTGTGCTAGTGAAGAAGCTGTCTTTTAGGTCTGATTTAAAACAGAAGTCATCTTGACTACTACACTAGATGCCCAGTTATTATACTTGGCGCATGTAAGAATCCCATAAAAATTTTTGCAAGAGGAGGTCATTAACCATCCTTATGTTCTCATCTAACTACAATGTGAAGGTGTGGTTGGATATAATATTGTTACTTTCTGTCCTAAAATCTTGCAGAGTGTTTCTGTGTACTTGTTACCAGCTGTTATGTTACACTCAATAATTCTCTCAATTTTGGTAGCGGGGAAAATGATTAGACTACACTGATGGACAAAGTGTTTATATCATTTAGCAAAATTTATAAACACTTTGGGATCCACATGGATGAAAGAAGTCCTCAACATTTAAGGCCAGTAATATATGATAAATCCATTCCTGTACCCTGCACACTTGTCTTCTACAAGTTTTTGTACTGGAAAAAAACATTTTTGACTAATATTGATTACATGTAAACTATATTCTCAAGTATTAGAGGGTAGCTGTGTTAGTCTGTATCCACAAAAACAACGAGGAGTCTGGTGGCACCTTAAAGACTAACATTTTTATTTGGGCATAAGATTTCATGGGTAAAACTCCATGCACCTGAAGAAGTAGGTTTTTTAACCAAAAAAGCTTAAGCCTAAATAAATCTGTTAGTCTTTAAGGTGCCACCGGACTCCTCATCATATTCTCAAGTAATTTTCAATTGGTAAGGATTTGCTCAGAAAAGTGATCATCAGAAATGATTTCCTTGTGATTCTTTTACACTTTAAATATCCCTTTCCTCCCCATCCCTCATGGCTACTTGAAAAGTCAAAGCAGTGAAAGCCTAATTCATCTTCTTGCTTTGGCACATAGCTGGAATCCAACTGAGTGAATGTAGTCTAAGCATAGAAACAAGAGCAGCACTCTAGGGAATGCATGCACCTAGCAGGGACCTAAAAGCTTCCATTTTTAAGCTCCAACAACAGTATAATGATCTTAGTGATATTATTGTGCTACGAACAAAACAAAAAAAGCGGTGGTCACTTTATGTCCTATTAATAAGCCTGCCCTATAATTTTCAAATGCTACCTACATATGACATTGGCTTGAAGGCACAGAGCCATATTGCTGAACTTTACAGTTTTTCCTTCACTGCCCTGTACTTTTCCATTGCCATACATGGGAGATGAATTAGAGTACAGCTATTTGTTTTAATGAGAAATTTATTCCTTTCTGAGAATAGCAGTAAGAAATAATGTGTGCTTGTCATACATATACTCACATAGCATGTTTGAAGCATAAGCCAAATATTTACTGTGCTGCCTTTCCCCCCAATTCTTATTGTCTAACTTACAGAGGGTTTTTAAATCTTTTAATTAAATCTAGAGTCTAATTGCTTGGCTCCCCATAATCCTCTTCATCTCTAGCTTCACCAAGGCATCCATGAAGGGAAGCTCAAATTACCAGCTAGAACCAAGTAAAGATATTAGAATATGGCCATTTATAGGGTCCTATCAAATTCCGGGCCATGAAAAATGTATCACGGACCGTGATATCTGGTTTTTTGTGTGCCTTTACTGTATACTACAAAGATTTCCCCGGGGGAATACCAGTGTTTCTCAAATTGGTGGCCCTGACCCCAAAAGAAGTTGCTGGGGGGGCAGTCACAAGGTTATTTTAGGGGGGGGGAGGGGGTCATGGTATTGCCACCCTTACATATTCACTGCCTTCAGAGTTGGACAGCCGGAGAGCAGCGACTGCTGGCTGGGAGCCCAGCTCTGAGGCCAGTACCCCGCCAGCAGCAGTAGCACAGAAGTAAGGGTGGCAATACCATATCATGCCACCCTTATTTCTGCACTGGTGCCTGCAGAGCTGGGTGGCCAGAGAGTGGTAGCTGCTGATTGAGGGCTCAGCTCTGCAGGCAACAGCACAGAAGTAAGGGTGGCAACATCATACCATGCCACCCTTACTTCTGCTCTGCTGCTGGCGATGTCTCTGCCTTCAGAGCTGGGCTCCCGGTCAGCAGCCGCCACTCTCCAGCTGCCCAGCTCTGAAGGCAGTGCTGCCACCAACAGCAGCACAGAAGTAAGGGTAGCAGTACTGCAACCCCCCTCACACACAATAATTTGCAAACTCCCCCCCCCCCAACTCCTTTTTGGGTCAGGCACCCTGCAATTACAACACAGTGACATTTCAGATTTAAATAGCTAAAATCATTAAATTTATTATTTTAAAAATCCTATGACCATGGAATTGACCAAAATGGACCGTGGATTTGATAGGGCCCTAGCCATAAATTAGTTTAAATAGGCACATGGCTTACTTGTACTTTTTATTATACAGGGACGGTTTGTTTCTTTGTGTGTTGTTTGGTTTGGTTTTCTAACTTACAGAAACAAGCTCGCTGCTTTCTTTTTACATATTTAGCTACAATCCACCCCCGGGTATAAACCCACTGAAGTCAATGGAGTTACACCAGGTATGAATTTAGCCCTGAATGAATTAAAGAAGAAAAGGCTCAGATTTCAAATTCTCCACTGTGTCAAAACAGGTCACCACCACTTAGTAGCTCCTTTTAAAAATATGTTTCTATCACAAGAAAGAATTTCCATACATAGTAGTTGCATCTGTCTGCATTCACCCTAGTAATAATAACAGCCACTGTGCATTGATAGAGCTGGTTCTTCAAAGAATGCCATAATGCATTCAAAACCTAACAATAAGCATTCCCAGCACTTTGCTAGAGGTGATTGAAATAAACATGACATTACTAAGGAAAACATGTGTTATCAAAATACATGTACACCCACATTTGGAAGTTATTCAACCTTACTAGGGGTCATCTAAGGTTATTCTATTAGCAAGGTTGATTATTATGTGTAATATCATTGGAGCCATGACACTGGACAGAAATTTTCAATGTAACAAATGAGAAAACATTAATTAATAGCAATACAAAGGTAAGTAAGTGGATAGCTTGTACTAATCTATTCTTTAAGACAGGTTTCAGAGTAGCAGCCGAGTTGTTCTTTTTGCGGATACAGACTAAGAGTATTTGTGGCACCTTAGAGACTAACAAATTTATTAGAGCATAAGCTTTCGTGGACTGCAGCCCACTTCTTCGGATGCATATAGAGTGGAACATATATTGAGGAGATATATATACACACATACAGAGAGCATGAACAGGTGGGAGTTGTCTTACCAACTCTGAGAGGCCAATTAACTCAGGATTGAATAAGGACTGGGAATGGCTGAGCCTTACAAACATTGAATCTATCTCCCCTTGTAAGTATTCTCACACTTCTTATCAAACTGTCTGTACTGGGCTATCTTAATTATCACTTCAAAAGTTTTTTTCTCTTACTTAATTGGCCTCTCAGAGTTGGTAAGACAACTCCCACCTGTTCATGCTCTCTCTGTGTGTGTATATATATCTCTTCAATATATGTTCCACTCTATATGCATCCGAAGAAGTGGGCTGCAGTCCACGAAAGCTTATGCTCTAATAAATTTGTTAGTCTCTAAGGTGTCACAAGTACTCTTGTTCTTTATTCTTTAAGAGCCACCCAAGATGTATAACATCGTGACTGAATGCTGTGGAAATTCAACTTATTCAATAACTTGCTGGTGCTCCTCCAAGAAATACCGAACATGTTTAGAGGTACAAAGTAAGTGAAAGCAATTAATTGGCCTCAGATCCCCAAGTTAGAATGAAACTGACACTTGTAAATCTAAATAATCTTCTGTCCTAGAATTTTGTATTTTAAAGTAATAACAACAACAAGTAAATTTATAACAATAACCACCACTTTACACAAGACAGAAAAGAAATATGAGGGAAATAGGGTCATGACTGACAAGGACAAGCAATGTTGATGGGAAAATATCATAAATTGATCTCATTCTGTTGGTATTGCCACAAAGCCTGATAGAATTGGATGAAAAGAAATTGTGGTGCTTTTTGGTGTGGTGGTGTGTCCCCCCCTCTTCGCCCTATCAAGGTCAAAGAGAGAGATAGTACAATCACAGACTTCAATCTAAAAATTGTGAACTACATTTACATTCACAGGGCATGTGTAAAAAACAGGGCCGGCTCTAGGATTTTTGCCGCCCAAAGCAAAAACAATTTTGGCCGCCCCCCCCCCCCCCCTCCCCCCATTCTTTAATTACCCCACCCCCTGGCCCCACCTCAACTCCTCCCCTTCCCCAAATCCCCAGCCCTGCCTCCTCCCCCCAGGCTCTCAAGCCTAGGAGGGAGGGAGGGGGAGACTCCGAGTGGCCGCGGCGCGGGCGCCGCTTCTCCCCCTCCCTCCCAGGCTCTCAAGCCTGGGAGGGAGGGGGAGCAGCGGTGCGCGAAACGGCCACTCGGGATCTCCCCCTCCCTCCCAGGTTTGAGAGCCTGGGAGGGAGGGGGAGACCCCGAGCCGCCGCGGCGCGCGAAACAGCTGATTCGCGTGCTGCTGCTCCCCCTCCCTCCCAGGCTTGAGAGCCTGGGAGGGAGGGCGAGTAGCGGCGCGCGAATCAGCTGTTTCGCCTGCCGTGGCAGCAGCAGCGGAGGTGAGCTAGGGCCACCGGGGCACATTTTTAGGGGCGGCATTCTGGCACCGGCCATGCCGCCCCTAAAAATGTGCCGCCCCAAGCACCAGCTTGTTTTGCTGGTGCCTAGAGCCGGCCCTGGTAAAAAAGGTACCAATGTCTTTCGGACATAACCAGCGTGATTTTGATAGTGATAATCTATCTCAATTTAGTGTCTACTCTCCTCCATGAAAGATAAAGGGTGAGAAGAGAGCTGAAGAGAAGCAGCAAGTACATGAACTGGTGAGCATATATACTGTACAGATGCTCACTGTGAAGGGCAATTCAAGCCAGTTTCCCAAATCCTTTCAGTAGCATTACAAGTAGATGAATATCCTGTGCTTATTCTGATCTCACAACAGTTTTATACTGGTGCCCTTCCACTAACTCTGACAGAATTCCTCCTGATTTATGCTGGTGTAACACAACAAAATCATGTTCCCTAACTTTCTTTTTGTTTTGGGTAAATTGCCAAACAAGATTTTCACTTTTCGAACTCCAGATCAGCCATTTAAAATCAAATCACCTATGTCATCTTATATCTAATGATGACAGAGAACAATGGCAGAAACAAAGTGTTACTTATCAAACTCTTTCAAGCAACTATTAATTCAGTCAATTTAAATCCAAAAAGTATAACCCTAGAAAGCAGCAGGTTATCTAGACATTTTCAGCTGGAGGGCAGGAGAAACCAAGTGGCCACAATCAATCAGTGCTGTGGGGCAGATTATCTGGCCTGCTCTAGTAGCACCACCCAGGTAGTACTGGGGGAGGAGAAACCACCTTCAGGTCCCTTACCAGGCTTCTCATGGCTTCTAGGCTCTCCAGCAGACTACAGAGGACCTGGGAGTCTCCAGGCTATGAGGCTCACAGTACTTGTTCACTGCCTGGCTAACCAGTGCCCCAGACAGCTGATTCCTGGATTGCCAAACTGCCTGGCTAGCTGCCTTCCCAGGCAGCATGGAATAGTGGCCAGCCAGGGAACTAGACAGCTCACCCATCCAACAGGCAGCCAACAACCTAAAAAATTCCATTTTTGTTCTGTTATGGATTTTTTTCTGGAAATATCTTCCCATAAAAAAAGTTGGTGCTTTTTGACTTTTTGTCCCAAGTTGAGACAGGAAAACATCCAGAAACATTTCTTTTGTAGGAAAGGATTTCCATTTTCCAGCCAGTTCTAGGGCCATAATCAGTTATTGGTTCTCATCTTCTCCTGTTTTCCACATCTGCTGAACTGTGCTTGATGGTGGTGATAGAGGGTACCCATCCTTTTCTATGCAGTCCCCTGGGCTCAATCAGGGCCAGATCATTCCTATCCCGCTCCCCTGAGACTCCAGTGCATCTGGCAGCAGGCCTCCAAATCCAGACAGACCAACTTGTGCTAACGGAGCTTGAGCTAGCACATTAACAATAGCTGTGCAGACACAGCAGCACTGAAGGGGGCTCGGGGTAACCACCCAAGCTCAGATCCACAGGGCAGGGTAAGCTGGAGTTTATGTGGCTAGCCCAAGCCACAACATCCTCATAGCTATTTTTTTTTCTTTTTGCAAGCTAGCACAAGCCCCACTAACACAAGTCTGTCTACCTGGGCTGTGAGGCTCACCCCCAGCTGCAGTATAGATGTAATCCAGTAGCACAGGAGGCTATGGAGCAGTCTGAACTACTCCCTCCTTTCTGTGCAATGCAGCAGGCAGCCAGAGAGGGAGTTGAGCTGATGACCAGCTGCAGCAGAAACAGGAGAGTAGCTGCTCAGAGCCCACATACTGGAGCCTGGGGCAATAGGAGAAGTAGTGGGAAGGCGTTTTGGAGGCCACATTTCACCTTAAAAACATGGCTTAGGGAGCACTTTTTCAATTAATAACCTAATCCAAATTTTCTTAACACTGTCTTTCTCAAGAGCCAACTTTTAGAGCCCTGTGGACACCCTTGTGCTAGGACATATCTTCCCTTGTGATGCAGTAAATATATAGAAGGCTTCTATTAGAAATACCCAACATATCAGGATCTCAGTTCTCACCTGGAGTTAAGTTATGAATTCATGAGATCAGACTAGATGATCGCAACGGTCCTTTCTAGCCTTGGAATCTCTGACTCTCCATGGAATGCTAATAGTGACATTATGACAAGTGAACCAACAATCCATATGCTGAGATAATTTGCTGAAATATTACATCTGAGAAAGCAGTGTTCCTGCAAATGACAAGGGACATTACGTCAGCTGGGATAATAAGTAGCTTGGCAGTGCCATACTGGGGCCCTTACATAGATACGGTGCGATGATGTGGTAGCAAAGTCTAGAATGTGATAAATACAGACTATGTTAATGCTGGTCATTTAGAAAAGGTGGTTCATTTTGTTCCCACCTGGCATTAGGTTACGACTGGGGGGAATTATGTGTGAGTTGATTGTAAGACTGATCAGAGTTTGTGAAACTGAAGCTGCCTTCTCTGTATTGTATGTTCTAGCCTGTTGTCTAAATTGTTTGTGGCAAGAAGAGTATTATACTTAGTCCTCACATTATGTTTGAGTCTTTATATTGTAATTCAGAAATAATTTGACATTTTTTTCATAAAAAAGGGTTTTTTATTGGAAAAAAGGGGTTTTATCAATTTTTTTTAAATAAAAATTTCAAAATACATATTTTAGGAAAAAACCCTTGACATGTTTTGCTATTTTTGAAAGGTTTATGGATTTTTTAAAAAAAGCAATCAGCCTTTGTTCTTAAAAAACAAACAAAAAAAATCTTTCCCCTCCCAAGAAAAAAAATGTGATACAAAAATTTTAAACAGTAAGAAGCAAGAGAAAGTAACACTTCTGTTTTAAAAGTGTTATTTTCTCTCCCTTTTTACTTTTAACCTTTTTATTTTTAACCTTTCCCCCCACTCTTTGTTAACACTTAAAAGTGAAAGTATTCCTTTTTTCTATGAAAGTAACACTTTCAGCAGTTTTACTGTTTTCCAACTGACAAAACTTGAAAAACAGAAATTGTGGCAAACCATTTTTTTCCCACAGCAGGAAAATCTGAAAACTTATTTTCCACAGGAAAATTCACATGAGAAAAAATTCCCATTTTCTGGCCAGCTCTAGAAATAATTATATAATGTTTGTAAAAATCACATTGAAAGTTAAATATATAATTGGCAATACTAAGTATTATAATAAATAAAACAGCAGAGTTAGCATAAGTGTGAAGTATTTTCTATTTAAAACAAAACCTAAACAAAAGAGCAAACGAACAAAACCATTTTTATTGTATCTTCTGCTGGATAAACTTTCTAAATGAATATTGTGTAAGTTAATTTAAGTGACTGAGCAAATACTTGTTTGCAATACTGTGTAGATTCTTCACTTCCAAGAGGGGCTATATAACTTTCTCCTCAATGTATAACTTGGACACCTCCCAAACATTAATTAATTCATCCTCATAACATCCCATGAGGTAGGAAAATATTATTATACCCATTTAATATATGGGGAACTGAGGCATAGTGACATTAGTGACTTTCTCAGATTGTGGCAGAGCTAGGAATTGAGTGCCAGTCCAGTGATTTTCACAAGACTATCCTGTCTCTACCTGTATGAAACCTTTTTCTGGTTTTTACTGTTCAAATATGCAATTGAAAGGGTGCTGTTCAAACTGTTAGTGTGTGGCTCAGTGGCATCGCCAGATTTTAAGAGCAGGGGGAGCAAACATAAAAAAGGTGCCCCCCCTTGGCTCCTCCTCCGGCCACTCCGCGCCCCTCCCCTTTGGCTGGCTCCTCCAGACCCATCTATTGCCAGGGCCCTGCAGGCACCCGGGAGCCCCCTGCACGCACCCTGATACCCCCCGTGCCCCGGGCTGGGCCGAGGCGTGATGGGGTCCGTGTCCCTTTACGAGCGGGGCTGGGCTGAGCCGAGCCGGCGGGGGATGGCTCCACTCCCTGCTGCAGGCTGATGCCGGAGCCCGGGCTGAGAGCCCCGCTCATCTCCTGCACCAGCTCCGGGGGGGATCTTTGCTGCGGCTCCCCCCGGGATGGGCCGCCCCCTTCACCTGCACAGTAGGGGCGGGTTGCATGAGGGCAGGACCTGGTGCCATCCACCTGGCGGGCCCTGGGGGGCACAGGGGGAGATGGGGTGTTGCGGGGGGCATCGGGCAGGGGGATGGGGCACTGGGCCCCGGGCCGAGCGCCCAGCACGTGCTCGGTCACTCACCTTCCCGTCCGGGATGAAGGGGGGGACTCTCAGTCTCTTCCCCGACTGGGGAGGGTGTGGGGTCCCGCTGGGTCTCCGCGGCCTCGCTTGGTCTTGAGGAGGTGGCGGCGGCTCCGTGGAGCTGGTAGTCCAGCCGACGGGGCTGCTGAATGCCCGCTCCTCCATCTCCGCCTCGCCCCAAGCACAGAGCACGCCAGGCGTGAACCCCATCCCAGGTTAGCCACCTCCTGGGGCTGTGGGCTGAACAGGCCCGGCAGGGCAGTGCAGGGGCTGCTGGAGCCTGGAGGGGGAAGCTGGGGAAAGGGTGGCATGGCCTCAACCCCCTGGGGCTGCCTGCCCTGTGGAGGAGGCAGAGGGGGCAAGCCGCAGTAGGACCCCAGCCTCCCAGGAGAGGGGATCTAGGACCAGCCTGGGGAGGCAGGAGCAGCCCCGGGGGTGCTGGGCGCGTGCAGTGCAGAGCCCCGGGAGAGCCCCAACCCCACGGCAGGCAGTGCTGAAGAGAAGGAGCCCGCGGTGGGCGAGGGGCAGATGGCGGGCAGCTTCCTGTTTCCCTTGGCCCGGAAGCAAGAAGCTGCCGGGGAGAGGGAAGCTGCCCGCCAACTGCGGAGCGCTCGGCTGCCGAGCCCTGAGCCGCCGCAGGAAGCGGCTGCGATGTTGGGGCCGTGTGGGGCGCGATGGCCGAGGAGCCGGCCCCTTTGCTCCTCTGGCCATACCCGCCGCCCCCCCCTGCAATGGCTCCTCCATGCTGCCCCTCTACTTGCCTGCAGGACCCCAGCGGTGGCCCGGCAGGCGCCGCTTTTGAAAAATTTACTGAGGGGAAGCGGCTGCTTCCTCTGAACCCCGCTAGCTACGCTACTGGTGTTGCTGTGTGACTAACTTTGGTGGTAACATATAGTAAAAGAAACAATGAAGACCTGATGTATTGTGTACGGGGGACCCATGACTGCTAAGTAGTGAGTCACAATAGTGCAGATGTTTAGAACGGCAAAGAATGACATTGAACTGGAAGAACAGAAGGCCTAAGTGCATGGCTTTAGCAGAATGCTCTCTACTCTTCCAGATACCAAGTAACATACCTACAGGAGTGTAGGACTGGAAAGGATCTCAACAGGTCATCTAGTCCAGTCCCGTGCATTCAAGGCAGGGCTAAGTAATAATTAGACCATTCATGACAGGTGTTTGTCTAACCTGTTCTTAAAAACCTCCTATGATGGAGATTCCACAACCTGCCTAGGCAATTTGTTCCAGTGCTTAACTACTCTGACAGTTAGGAAGTTTTTCCTAATGTCCAAACTAAACCTCCCTTGTTGCAATTTAAGCCCATTGCTTCTTGTCCTAGCCTCAGAGGTTAATGAGAAGAATTTTTTCACCCTCCTCCTTGTAACAACCTTGTATGTACTTGAAAACTGTTAGCATGTCACCCCCCAATCTTCTCTTCTCCAGATTAACAACCCCTTTTTTTTCCAATCGTCTCTTAGAGGTCATGTTTTCTAGATTGTTAATCATTTTTGTTGCTCTCCTTTAGACTTTCTCCAATTTGTCTACATCTTTCCTGAAATATTGTGCTCAGAACTGGATGTAATACTCCAGTTGAGGCCTTATCAATGCTGATCAAATTGTAAGAAGTATTTCTTCTGTCTTGCTTACAACACTCCTGTGAATATATCCCAGAACAGTGTTCCTTTTCTTTTTGCAACAGGGTTACATTGCTGACTCATATTTAGCCTGTGATCCACTATAACCCCCAGATCCCTTTTCATATTTCTCCTTCTTAGGAAGTTATTTCCCGTTTTGCATATGTGCAATTGATTGTTCCTTCCTAAGTGGAGTACTTTGTATTTGTCCTTATTGAATTTCATCCTATTTACTTCAGACCATTTCTCCAGTTTGTCTAGATCATTTTGAATGTTAATCCTATACTCCAAGCGCATGCAACCCCTCCCAACTTTGTATCGTCCACAAACTTTATAAATATACTCTCTATGCCATTATCTAAATCATTTATGAAGATATTGAACAGAACCGGACCCAGAACCGATCTTTGCAGGACCTCACTCAATATGCCCTTCCAGCTTGACTGTGAACCACTGATAAATATGCTCTGGGGAATGGTTTTCTAAGCAGTTATGCATCCACATTATAGTAGTTCTATCTTGGCTATATTTCCATAGTGTGTTTATGCACATGCAAGACAGGATCAAAAACCTTACTAAAGTCAAGTTATACCAAATCTACCACTTCCACCTTATCCACAAGGCTTGTTACCCTGTCAAAGAAAGCTATTAGGTTGGTGTGACATGATTTGTTCTTGAAAAATCAATGTTAACTGTTACTTACCTTATTTTCTTATAGATATTTGCAAACTGATTGCTTGATTTGCTTCATTATCTTCCCAGGTAGTGAAGTTAAGATGGCTGGTCTGTAATTCCCTGGGTTGTCCTTATTACCGTTTTTATAGATTGGCACTATATTTGCCCTCTTCCAGTGCTCTGGAATCTCTCCCATTTTCCATGAGTTTTTGAAGATAATTGCTAATGGCTCAGTCAGCTCCTTGAGTATATAGGATGTATTTCATCAGGCTTGCCGACTTGAAGACATCTAAGTAATTTTTAACTTTGTCTTTCTCTATTTTAGCCTCAAATCCTTCCTCAGTTCCATTGGCATTCACCATGTTAGTCGTCCGATCACTACTAATGTTTTTAGTGAAAACTGAAATAGAAAAGGCATTTAGCACGTCTGCCATTTCTACATTTTCTGTTATTGTCTTTAACTCCTCACTGAGTAATGGGGCTACCCTGTCCTTGGTTTTCCTCTTTCTTCTAATGTATTTGTAGAATGTTTTCTTGTTACCCTTTAAGTCTAGCTAATTTAATCTTATTTTGTGCCTTGGCCTTTCTAATTTTATCCCTATGTGCTTGTGGTTGTTTTTTTTTTTTTAATATTCATCCTTTGTAATTTGACCTAACTTCCCCTTTCTGTAGGACTCTTTTTTGAGTTTCAGATCATTGGTTATCTCCTGGTTAAGCCACGGTGGTCTCTTGCTGTCTTTTATACACATTGGGATAGTTTGCTCTTGTGACCTTAATAATGTCTTTGAAAAATTACCAACTATCAAACTGGTTTTCTCCTTAGACTTTCTTCCCTTGGGATTTTACTACCAACTCCCTAAGTTTGCTAAATGGTGTAGTTTCAATGAATACTTATAACTAGAGTTGGCATTAGTTCCAGTACATGGTCCTTCTGAAACCAGAAAAACTAAGAAACAAAATTTAGAATGAAATCTAAATTTCAAACAGTGTCCTTCAGTGAATGTTCCCCAAATGATGAGATGATGAATGAATTAGTATTAAGACTGTTAGAAGATTATTTGTGTGGCATCCTAAAAATAAAAATGTGGATAGATAGACTTAGGAGATAAAGAAATGTACACCAGGAAAAAACTAAGAACTAGACTATGTCACTTAAAGGGGCTGTTTTTTTAAACAGGTCTATGTCATCTTGTCATGGTTCTATTGGTACCAAACATCTGGGTGCAATGACATCTTGTCCTGTTTTATCTCATCATATTGCTCTTGTATTGTGATGTTTTATTGGTGATGTTTCAGAGCGATGACATATCATCCACAGAAATAAATATATAGGGCCAGATTCACTGAAGCAGGTGCAGAGAGTTTTAAATTAAAATTCACTCCTCCAGCCTGTTCCCTTGCATGCTCTGTTGTTATCTCACTCAAGCTTGAAGAAAGGCAGATGGCATTCCTGGTGCCTGCATTCCTTTGGGGTTTCTGTCATGAGTGGGCAGCTTCAAATCCACCAGTAACTGAACAGCAGCTCCCTCAGCAGTTGACATTGAGAAGGATGTAATAAATCAGTTCATTCCCTAACTATGCCCTGTTAGTATCTGTTAGCAAGTATTAACCCTTTTCATTCTTTCTTTCTGTATATTTGATTCATTTATATATTAACTATTCTTTAGAATCTTTAGCTTCAACAAGAGTATGTCTGAATTCTAAGGCCCAGAACACTGGTCCTTGACCAACAAGTAACCCTATTCAGGAATGTTACGCATTATATTCTGTATTTTAACAATCTTGGGTGCCTTCATGTCTATAAAACTCCAGATATCCTTGGAAACCATCTCCTTAACATATCTATAAGCTTACATATGAATATATAGACTTGGGAAACTAATAAGGGATGATTGTTACAGCAGGGAAGAATGATTGTGGGGTAAGATGGATCCACAGAGATATTATCTTGAAAAATTGTTAGTCCTCTCAGCTGTAAATAATCATGCCTTCACATGTAAATCAGGTAAACTGAGAATGTATAGAAATGATATAACAACATATGTTTCTTTGACAAAGAGGTATTCTTTGTCTATAACCCTATATAATGACACTGGTATGGGAACTTATCGGGGGAATGGAAACTGTGTGTCCCTTCAGATACAGTGAAGGAGAGACACAGAGACAGCTCTTCATGTGACAACAAAGGGTGATAATATATCTATTTATTTCTGTATTTTGTATAATGCTGTACTAATCTCTGATTGATAATCTTTGATTAAAGCATTCCAGTTGAGCCTGTTATTTGGCAGTCTTGAGTCATTAACTCAGACACACAACAGCCCCTTCCACAGCCAGTGCTCACTCAATTTTGAGGCTTCACTGGCTTACAACCTCTCCATCAGAGGGTGCAAATTTTCTACAACTCGAGTCCACCCACCTGTTGAACATGGACTCTTGGCTGATTTTAGTTTATAGCCTTGAATGTACAATGACTTAGTCCACAAAAATATGTAGATGTTATGTCTCTGATAACTGATTTTTTAGAAAAACTAAATGCAGTAGATCTAATCCATCTGGATTTCAGTAAGGCATTTGATACAGTTCCACATGGAAAATTATTAGTTAAATTGGAGAACATGTGGACTAATATGAGAATTGAAAGGTGGATAAGGATCTGGTTAGAAAGGAGACTACAAGAGGCCTTACTGAAAGGTGAACTGTCAGGCTGGAGGGAGATTACTAATGGAGTTCCTCAGGAACTGGTCTTGGGACCTTATTTAACATTTTTATTAAGGGACCATGGCACAAAGAGTGGGAGTGTGCTAAAAAAATATGCAGATGACATATAGTTGGGTAGTACTGCCAATACAGAGGAGAACTGGAATATCATACAAGAAGATCTGCATGACCTTGAAAACTGGAGTAATAGAAATGGGATGAAATTTAATAGTGCAAAGTGCAAGTGTATTTAGGGACTAACGAGAAAAGTTTTTGCTATAAGCAGGGGACTTATAAGTTGGAAAAGACAGAGGAGGAAAAAGACTTGTGTGTTTTGGTTGATGACAGGATGACTATGAGCCTCCAATGTGATACAGCCATGAAAAAAGGCTAATGCAATCCTAGGATACATCAGGTGAGGTACTTCCAGTAGAGAAAGGGAAGTGTTAGTACCATCATACAAGGCACTAGTGAGACCTCATCTGGAATGCTGTGTGCAGTTCTGGTCTCCCATGTTTAGGAAAGACAAATTCAAATTGAAACAAGTGCAGAGAAGGGCTACTAGGACAATCAGAGGAATGGAAAACCTATGTTAGGAGAGGAGATTCAAAGAGCTTCATTTGTTTAGCCTAACAAGAAGAAGTCTAAGGGGAGAGAAGATTGCTCTTTATCAATACATCAGAGAGATAATTTAAATAACTCCTTCCCCTCCCTGGTATTTAAGTGCCAATGTTGACACAAGAACAAATGGATAAAAACAGCGTTCCAAGGGAAGCAGTGGGGGCCAAAAACCTGATTGGCTTCAAGACTAAGCTTGATAACTTTATGGAGGGAGTGATATGATAAGACTGCCTACAATGGCATGTAGCTGATTTCTGACTGATAGTCACAAATATCCCCAATCACCCGTGATGAGACACTAGATGGGGAGTGCTTTGAGTTACCATAATTTTTCCCAGGTTTTTGGCTGGTGGGTATTGCCGAAATGCTCAGGGTCTAACTAATCACCATATTTAGGGTGAGGAAAGAGTTTTCTCCTGAGTCAGATTGGCAGAGATCCTGAGGGTCCTTTGCCTTCCTCTGGAGCATGGGGCACAGGTCACTTGCAGGTTTAAAACTAATGTAAATGGTGGATTTTCTGCAACGTGAGGTTTTTAAAACATGATTTGAGGACTTCAATAACTCAGCCAGAGGTTAGGGGTCTATTACAGGAGTGGGTGGGTGAGGTTCTGTGACCTGAAATGTGCAGGAGGTCAGACAAGATGACCATGATGGTCCCCTCTGGCCTTAAAATCTATGAGTCTGAGGAAAAGATTGTGCTACAAGTGGGACATGGTACTGATGAAGAAAGTACACCATACCATTACCATTATTGGTAATCCAAATGAAGTGGTCAAATCTGTCTCTCTGTTTCCTCTTCTCTAGAATAAAACTTCTTCCCTTTCATATCTGCACTATTACACACAGGATTTTTCCAACAATAATGTCATTGAAGGATACAGATATTGACAAATTTGCCTAGAAGACGGTCTACTTTGTGAAGCCTTGTTTTCGTTTCTGATTTTCCTATTAAAAGAGACTCTGATATTCTGTGTTTTGCTACATTCTTTGGATTGTTTGCATTGAAACTTACATGATATTCATCAAGTATTTAGCTGAAGTAAGCTAAACCAACAGCTAGATCTGTATGAAACCCAATAGTTTTGCTTCCCAGGTGTTCATGTAAATATTTTCTTTGGTTCTCTGTGCAATGTTTTGCTTTAAGATTTTGATTCATTTTAACCCAAAATTCAAAGTGAGTTTCATTTGAAATTGCTGAGTTTCACTTGACATAGTGTCAAATCCATTTATGTAACTTCACTGTGAAATAATTTATTATCAGTGATATGATCATGGAAGTTAGCATTAGAAAAGACCTATCAATAACTCCATTCTTCCAGCATATATAGAAGGTGTTCTCTAGACTATGCCGTAAACCAGGAGTCGGCTACCTTTCAGAAGTGGTGTGCCAAGTCTTCATTTATTCACTCTAATTTAAGTTTTCGCGTGCCAGGAATAAATTTTAATTTTTTAGAAGGTCTCTTTCTAGAGGTCTATAATATATAACTAAACTATTGTTGTATGTAAAGTAAATAAGGTTTTTAAAATGTTTAAGAAGCTTCATTTAAAATTAAATTAAAATGCAGAGCCCCCCGGACCAGTGGCCAGGACCCGGGCAGTGTGAGTGCCACTGAAAATTGGCTTGTGTGCCACCTTTGGCACGCATGCCATAGGTTGCCTACCCCTGCTGTAAACACTTCATAGCTTATTCTCTAAGGTAGTCTGGAGTGGTGTGGCTTATAATAATACATTTTAAAATGTTTTTCTTTTTCCAAATTCAGATCCCTGTAAAGAGACTTCCATTGTGTCCCTGCCAGGGGTCACTGACTGGATGTTTTTTTCCTGATATTCATCCTACATTTTTCCTTTCTTAATTTAATTGAATCACTCCTATTTGTACCACATTGTTTCCCCATACTGCATGGCTACCTCACTGAAATATGGTTATACATGACATTAAGTGGATCAGATAACTTGCAGTGTCTTTCCCCCATGGAGATTTGTTCTTAGTCTCTAGCTTTGAAATCCAATAAAAATACCCCACTCATCATCAAATCAACAAGTGACTAGAGTAATTATTTTTGAAAGGTCAGATCACAGCTGGAAACATTTATGGCTAGATTGTGCTTTAAGGCATTCTCCTGAACAAAGGGCGGTGAGTAGACAGCTCCACCCCAGAAGTACATGCCTAGAGGCACTGTTCCTTAGAGACACCCCTCTGAGACAAAACTGCTGCTTTTTCCAGCTTCCCCTGGAGTGACTTAGCTCTGGTGCTCGATGCATCAGGGATCTGGAACCAAATCTCAATCCAGTTTCCATCTTCACCAACTGTTCCAAGTGAGGGGAACTATGTGAGCACACAGAGCCCACTCACTCCTGTATGTCTGGGTAGCCCATACGGGGTGGGGGGGGGGAGGGTGTCTTATTTCCTATGTCTCTCTTACATAGATGTATAACTGAAGAAGGAGTTGAGTCATTAAACCAGATGAGGGGAAAATAATATGGATAATATAAGACCCTGATTCTGCCTCTCCCCCGTCTCATACTGAGTAGTGCCTTACTCTGAAAGCAGTCTTACTAAAATAAATGGGAGGTAACGTACTATACCAGCAAGGAAGACAGAGTCTTTGGTTGGATATATAGAAACTATTTTAAAACAGTCTCCGTAAAACATATTTCTAAAGGGTCAAAGAAAGTTGATAGTTTAGATGGTTTTGATGAGATGTGTTTTTACTCCTTTTCACCATTCTACCACACTGCTTCAAATGTACCAGCTGCAGTAGACAATAACCAAAAAAAAAAAAACCATTTTGCTGTCCGCAAATAAGTTTTTGAGGTGCCAAAATGTCACTTCTGCAAATACCAACTTTTGCAAAAGCACTACAGTCTAATCTTCACACAAGGCATCGTTACCTGGGAACAGAGTTAGGCATAATGGTTTTAAATAGCCCTCTCAGGCTAAAAATCAATTTATTCACATTAAAGGGATACTTGTTGAAGCATGACAGATGTTGTTCTTTTAATGGCTCATTCAGCACACTACATCTCAAGCAGGGTGGACATGCCTGTGCTTGCTGATAGTCTCAGTTTCTTTTGTGCACCAAGAGGAATTTAAGATTTGTAAATTTAGATGCTAGTGGGGGGGGGGGGAGGAGGCAGGACAATTTAGGATGCAACATACAGCAGCTGCAAAGAACTGGAGGCCAGACATCTGGATGATGGAGGTGGAGGTGACGGAGAGATGACTGATTTAGATTTATGAATTCTATTCAGGTTCTTATACTGCCATCATCACTGCCGTATCTGAGCATCTTCCAGTAGTGGATCCTAGTTTAAACTAACCACACTCACATGCCAGTATGATTCAGCAGTAATTATCCTGAATCTTAATGTAGGATATAGCACCTGTGCCAAGAGGGACTCAGAAAGAAGAACTTTGCATTCCTTTCATATAAGGTCTTAAACTCTGCTACTTTGATACAGCATATTATTATTAGTTATTTGTTTTACAGTAGCACCTACAAGCCTAAGTCATGGATCAGACCCATTACTGATTTAACATGATAGGAAAATCTACCAAGCACAATTTAAAAAACAAACAAACCAAAAAAACACAAAATAAAACAGCTGAGTATTGGTAAGACAAGTGACAATTGGACTTTTGCCTAGCTACTTACTGAACTTGTACAGTCACCATTTTTGTAATGAGATGGGACAAGATTTTTAGCCCCAAATAAAGACTGCACCACAATTGTTATAGTTCAAATTTCCATCAAAATTCTTGATTAAAAATATTACAAAATAAGAACAGGTATTTTAGATACAGAGAATAGTAGCCAACAACTTGAAAGAATAAATATTGCATCGGAATGCTTAGTGCTATAATAGTCCTTTAATGTATATCGTTATTAGGCTATTTCTTACTTCATATCTGTTTAAATTGCATTCCCCCAGACAGTGTGTTCTCAGCAAAAGTCAGTTCAGTTCTATTATAACTAAGTTTCATGAGCTTCAAAGTATTTATTTCTTTTCCAGCATGTCATTACTTTTATGTGAAATAAAGCATAGGCTATCAACTATATATGCTGAAATATGTAATTTTTGGTCCTTTTATGGAGAATTCTATGAAGAGTACATCTCTCCATGAGATTTCCAACTGACTGTTAATGGGAAGTAAAATTATAGCTTCAGATCTTCTGTCCTGCAGCAAAGTCTCATAATAAATCCCACAGCAGGGTCACCTGCTTCAGTCCATCTTTTGGTATAAAAAAATGCTAACCAAATTGTTTCTGACTATGAGTTTGATGCTTTTTACAGTCAAGCCCTAAAGGGATATTCAGCACCCTATTGATTTAGGAGAGTGAGAATCAACACCATATAAGATAAATGCACTCATCTCACCACCCCAGAAAACAAAACATTATAAACAAGTTCATTAGTGTAACCTTTTTTCCAACTGTCATAATTAAAATCTAATCTTATTTGTTCACACAACATGACACTCAGCCTATTATGAAATTGGTCATTCAGTTCAGAGGAATTTGGGGCACACTAAAACAAAGATTTTTGTTTAATTTTAATGATAGTGCGTGTAGGTGCGAGGACTGCATATTCGAACATTTATGATAGAAAATTAGTATAGTCAGCACTGCACCTCCTAGTAAGCATCTGTAGGTATGTGTCTGTTCTGTATATACAGTATTCCTTTTGAAAATCACATTTTCATGACATGTTCAGCAGCCACAGAACACTGGGGCTGTATGAGAGCATATTTGTAATGTATATCGATCCTGGGTCACTTAAAATAGAAGAATTTTGAAAAAGACAGTATTATGTGTTTTAACAGTCCATTCAGAATTATTACTAAGTCTTTAGTTCCATTAGACATTTAACTGTTGATCATTTAGTGCAGTCCCAAGTTAAGTGCTATTAGTGGATAAAAATAGATAGCATGAGTTCAGAGTAACTTGAATGAGAGAATTAGATTTGTAGCATGGCCCAGTGAAAAAAACAATGCAAAGGGCCCAATTCTGCTCCCACTGAAGACAATGGCAGATGTTCAATTAACTAAAACAGGGAACAAGTGTTCATTTAACAATCCATCAAAAGAAAACAAATATTTTCCTTCACAGCAAAGTTCTTCTGATTTGCTGACCAATGGATAAAAACTTCTAAAAGTGAGTCTTGTGTTCCTTGGTTCCTTCCATTTGCTTTGCAAAAGTTAACAAGTTATGAATAAGTCTCAGACAATTTGATGATTTCAAGTCAGTACAGAAAACATCAAAAACCCTTTAAATGTACATGAGTCATATTTGAATTCAGCAAAAATCTGAAAGTCAGTCTGGACAAATCATGAGCACAGAATCTCTCTTGAGCTTTCCAGTACCCCTTCAGATGTGTCAGAAATAGTGGCATTGCTTATGGCAATACTTGCAGCATTTCAGTGCTACTGCCTACTTGCACAGGTAAGACCAGGAAGCTACACAGCTGCGCAAGGGATACTGTAGGTTATAAATCATATTTCCATATCTATATTACTACATTGAATTAATTTTAAGCTAATTTAGTTTACCCATTACATATGGGGAGACCGGAGGGTGGGAAGGTGGTTTTGTTTTTGGATTTCTAATCTAGTCAGTTTCACTCTTGTTTCTAAGTAGGTGCCAATCAATTTCACTTTCCAATTTTCATGCAGTAGCACAGTATTCCTAAGTCTGAATTTTACACACTGCAGGGGAGTGTTCATTTGTTAAAGTACTTAGCAGATGTTGTGAGGGGCACAGAATACATTTATGCTTCAAAAGACTGAAGTGGCTTCTAATTTGTTTCTGCAGTTCAAGATACTGGTTTTAATTAAAACATTCCATGGGGACAATGATACTGACCTCCTTTGTCAGGCACTTTGTCAGGCACTTTGAGATCTACAGATGAAATGCACAATATGAGAGCTAGGTATTATTTCTGGTTTGGGTACTGTACCTTACTTGTTTCTTTTACTCTCTCTCTCTTACACACGCACACACACACACACACACACACTTCGGCTTCTCCCAACATCTGTAATATAGAGGCATACAACTATTTAAATTATACTTAAACTTTTTGTGTTCACATATCACTAAATGATTTATTCATAGATTCATCTATTATTTTATCTGAACCAGGTTGCACTTTCCTAGCAGACATAAATAACTTGGTTATGTTAAAGCTTTTTTATAATTCAATGCACTTTTTTATTTTATTTTATTTTATTTATTCAGTATGCTAAATCCCACTGGCCATTTCTCCATATTTGATTAAAATGCATACACTCTACCCAAAAAGTAGGAAAGATTACTTTGATTTTTAAATGTAATCTTGACCAGTTATACACAATATAGAAGGGAGATCTGCATGACTATAAAATGTGGAAAGGATGAAAGGTAACCTCAATCAATAGTGAACAAACAGTACTCTGCATTTTTGTTCATGCATAAGCTTCATTTCTGAATATGCATTAACTCTAACATGTTTACCCTTTTAAATTTTCTTTCATCTTTGTTTCATCTTGTACTTTAACTAAAAAGTGACAAACTCACTGTCACAGAAATAAGTTTCACCACTGAATAGGAGAAAGGACTATGGATATTTCTCTGGTTTCCCAGCCTTTCCAATTCTTATAGAAGTTCAGTATTGCCAACCCCAAACTTTGAAATATCATGAGTCTGGCTCCCCCAAATCCTCATTTTTAAAATATATATATATATATTGTTTTTAATTTGTCTTCTGCTTTCTGAGCCTTTAGGGTACACTCAGCTCTCTCTCTGCAACCATGTGGGCTAGATAGCTACTGAAAAAATAAATAAAACTCAGATTCTCACGCTAGCTCCTGGTTCCTGCAGATGTGGCTTTTAAGAAAGCAGTTACAAAAATAGAGGAGAAACAAAAAGTCAGGAGGGAGCAGTTTTAGGGAGGAGCTGCCCAGGATACAGGGCAATTGATCCTTTCAGAAGTCTTTAAAAAGATGGCCAGTGACAGACTGAACCAGAGTATGGAATAAGGTGGTCAGAGAAAGAGAGAGGGAGAGAGAGAGAGAAGCTTATATCAAGTGCATGAAAACACATCTTTTCTTCCCACCTCTTTTCCCTCATTTGTCTGTTTAGTCACCCCCTGGAGCAAACAGTCTCTTTGTTATTTGTTTGTATGGTGCCTAGTACAATGTAGGCCTAATCTCTGTATTTATTCCTTAGGCATTAGGGCTGTAAAAATAATTGGGCTCAGGCAATGCAAAGAGGCATACAGCTGTCTTAAATAATCAATTAGGGATCTCTCTGATATAGGGGGAATCACTGAGTAGCATAAAACCAGCTAAGTCTACCATACACCATGGCCTCTCAGCATCCAGTGGTGGTGGTAGTATCGGTGGGGATAATGGACAAAGCTGGCCCCATGGAGACTGTTGCTGCAAAGGTGTAGTTTAGAATAGTACTGAGGCTGTGCTATACGACTATAGGGCTGGGGAGCTGAAACCAGTTCTTTTACAGCTTCCCCACATCTGCTCCATAGTGTTTTCACTATGCAAAAAAAGGCCTAAGGCATAGTTTCTGTAATTGGATTTCACCTGGCGAAGGTGTGTCCCAGAAAGAGAAGGGTAAACCTGGATGATTCACGGTCACATATGAGCTGTTATATTTATTTGTGTATGTTTCTCAATGTCCTCCTTGATGCATCACTAAATCACATGTCCACAAACGATACATCTCACCTGCTGTACTCAGCAGAACAACACATCCATTTACAATGCCCATAACCCATATACTTTCTACTGCATGAACAACTCAGGCAACATGCATTAAGCCTTCACATATGAGATTTTCTCACATACACATTAAATGTGTTTATATTCCTAGTAAAAGATCTCTCTTGGGTTAAGTATGGAATATAATGTATATCAAGTAAGCAAGCATTTCATATTATCTACAGGGGTCGGCAACCTTTCAGAAGTGGTGTGCCGAGTCTTCATTTATTCACTCTAATTTAAGGTTCTGCGTGCCAGTAATACATTTTAACGTTTTGAGAAGGTCTCTTTCTCTAAGTCTATACTATATAACTAAACTATTGTTGTATGTAAAGTAATTAAGGTTTTTAGAATGTTTAAGAAGCTTCATTTAAAATTAAATTAAAATGCAGAGCCCCCCGGACTGGTGGCCAGGACCTGGGCAGTGTGAGTGCCACTGAAAATCAGCTTGCGTGCCGAAGGCGGCACGCGTGCCATAGGTTGCCTACCTCTGATCTATAGTTAAACCTCTAGTTCTGAGTTTTATTGGTTTTTTTTTTTTTTTTTGGTTATTGTTAGTGGTTTAATACTTAGGCCTGGTCTACACTAGGCGTTTATGTCGAAGTTAGCGCCGTTACATCGAATTAACCCTGCACCCGTCCACACCGCAAAGGTATTTAGTTCGACATAGAGGTCTCTTTAATTCGACTTCTGTACTCCTCCCCGACGAGGGGAGTAGCGCTAAATTCGACATGGCCATGTCGAATTACACTAGGTGTGGATGGAAATCGACGCTAATAGCTCCGGGAGCTATCCCACAGTGCACCACTCTGTTGACGCTCTGGACAGCAGTACGAGCTCGGATGCTCTGAACTGCCACACAGGAAAAGCCCCAGGAAAATTTGAATTTGAATTCCTTTTCCTGTCTGGCCAGTTTGAATCTCATTTCCTGTCTGGACATCGTGGCGAGCTCAGCAGCACTGGCAACGATGCAGAGCTCTCCAGCAGTGATGGCCGTGCAATCTCAGAATAGAAAGAGGGCCCCAGCATGGACTGATCGGGAAGTCTTGGATCTCATCGCTGTGTGGGGCGATGAGTCCGTGCTTTCCGAGCTGCGATCCAAAAGACGGAATGCAAAGATCTACGAGAAGATCTCTAAAGACATGGCAGAGAGAGGATACAGCCGGGATGTAACGCAGTGCCGCGTGAAAATCAAGGAGCTGAGACAAGGCTACCAGAAGACCAAAGAGGCAAACGGACGCTCCGGATCCCATCCCCAGACATCCCGTTTCTACGAGGCACTGCATTCCATCCTCGGTGCGGCCGCCACCACTACCCCACCAGTGACCGTGGACTCTGAGGATGGGATAGTGTCCACGGCTGGATCCTCGGACATGTTAGCGGACGGGGAAGATGAGGAAGGAGATGAGGAGGACGAGGCAGTCGACAGCGCTCACAACGCTGATTTCCCCGACAGCCAGGATCTCTTCATCACCCTTACAGAGATCCCCTACCAACCCTCCCCAGCCGTTACCCCGGACACAGAATTTGGGGAAGGATCAGCCAGTAAGTGTTGTAAAAATCTAAACATTTATTTGTAACAGAACAGGAATATTAACAATTTAAAAAATGGGTTTCTCATGATTAGTTTGATTAGCTTAACGGTTCAGTCATGGGCAGTGCAACTATTGAAAAAAAATCTAGCAATGTCCGGTTTTGCATGATTGTCCTGCCCAAGCCGCTCTACTGGTTAGTCACTGCTACAGCAGCTACAGTAAAATGCGGTCTATATGTCCGGGGATGGAGCAGAAATCCTCCTGTGACATCTCGAGGAAGCTCTCCTGGAGGTAATTGGAAATCCGCTGCATTAGGTTCTTGGGGAGAGCGGCCTTATTGGGTCCTCCGTAGTAGGACACGTTGCCACGCCACGAGACTATCAAGTACTCTGGAATCATTGCTCTGCACAGCATGGCGGCATACGGCCCTGGTCTTTGCAGGCTTTCCCGGAGCATTCTCTCTTTCTCGCTGTCAGAGATCCTCATGAGGGTGATGTCGCTCATGATGACCTGCTTTGAATGAGGTAGGGGAATGTTAGTGTTGGGACTGCTTTGCTGTTCCTTTACAGAACTGTAACCGCTGGTTTGCAGCCACGCGGTGGAGGCGGGAGAGGGGCAGCCGAAAGGGATCGTTCCCGGGGACAGCCGCGAGGGTGTGGGACAGGAGCAGACTTCCTGCTTGCCGAATTGCTGGCAGCAGGGACTGACATTGATTTCAATGTGAAATGAGGCCATTGCTAATATTAAAGTTTTAAGCTGCCACAAGTCTACGGCTTACCATGTCTGCCTGCAACAGAAATTCCGTTCTCCTGAGAGGCTTCTCAAATGTGCTGTAGAAGACCCCAGGCACTGAATGCGAAGGCCGAGAATTCGACCTTGTGCTGAGTGCGCATGTGAGAGGTGCTGTGCATGGTCTTGTTAACAGAGAAAGACTATGTTCTTTGTTCACAACTACATTTATCTTTCTGAGGAATTCACTCCCTTTTTCCCATTCCCACAGCCCCATCTGCGACTGTCTCACAACCTAGCCTGTCATCACACTCCCAGAGGCTAGCGCGGATTAGGCATAAGAAGAAGAGGACACGGGAGGACATGTTCTCGGAGCTTATAGCCTGCTCCAGAGCCCAGGCAGCACAGCAGACCCAGTGGCGGGAGAACTTGACCCGAATGCACCAAGCCAACATGGATCGGGAGGAGAGGTGGCGTCAGGAAGACCAGCAGGCGACTCAAACCCTGCTTGGACTAATGAGGGAGCAAACGGACACGCTCCGGCGCCTTGTGGATGTTCTGCAGGAACGGAGGCAGGAGGACAGAGCCCCGCTGCAGTCCATCTCTAACCGCCCTCCCCCGCCACCAAGTCCCATACTCCCCTCACCCAAAGTGCACAGAAGGAGAGGCGGCAGAGTCCCTGCTAACTCTCACTCCACCCCTGCAGAGAGCTCGAGCAGCAGAAGGCTCTCATTCCCCAAAATTTGACAAGTTCTTTCCTTCCCGCCTGACACAAGCCCCCGTCCAAGTTTCACTTTCCCAGTTCCATGTTTGGTTGATAATAAAAAATACGTTTCTGTTAACTACTGTTTCCATCATGTTCTTTTGCAGGAGGGGGGGATAGGGGGTTGGTAATTCGACAGGACAGTCACCTTTGGCAGGGTATATAGTCGGGGGCAGGCACAGCAGCAGGGCACATACATAGTGCAGTGATGCAGTGACTAGTTACCCTGGTTAGTCTGGGAGGTTGTTTTCATGTTATGTGGTGGGGGGTGGGTTGCTCTGTGACTTTGTGGCAGGGGAGGGCAGTTACAGATCTTAAGCGGCGGTCCTTAGGCAGGATCACAGAGCCACACAGCAGGGGATCTGTAACCGTCCTCCCCCTGCCACAAAGTCACATAGACCCCCCCATACACACAGTCCCTATCAGGAGGGGTGACAGGCTCCGTTGAAACAACCATCCCACCGCAGCGGAGCCTGTCAATCCTTGAGTTTAGAAGCTGCATTCGCGCCACTACAGTACACCCGCTCCGCACCACAGTCTGCGTCCCAGTTTTAAAAAATTCCCGCGAATACAGTATTAAAGAAAACGGTGTGCTTTAACAAAGTAGAACTATTTTTATTTTGAAATGTGTGTTGGAAGTGGGGTGAAGGGGGTATGTAACTGGATAGGATAGTCAACATTAACTGGGCAAAGAAATGGGGGCAGGTTTAGCTTCTCAATACACAAACTTTAAAGTCACAGGTTACCCTGCTCACTCAGGAACTTTGCTTTCAAAGCCTCCCGGATGCACAGCGCTTCCCGCTGGTCTCTTCTAATCGCCCGGCTGTCTGGCTGTGAGTAATCAGCAGCCAGGCTATTTTCCTCAACCTCCCACCCCGCCATAAAGGTCTCCCCCTTGCTCTCACAGAGATTGTGGAGCACACAGCAAGCTGCAATAACAATGGGGATATTGGTTTCGCTGAGATCACAGCGAGTCAGTAAGCTTCTCCATCTCCCCTTGAGACGGCCAAAAGCACACTCCACCACCATTCTGCACTTGCTCAGCCGGTAGTTGAAGAGTTCTTTTTCAGTGTCCAGGGCGCCAGTATAGGGCTTCATGAGCCAGGGCATTAGCGGGTAGGCTGGGTCCCCGAGGATGACTATAGGCATCTCCACATCCCCAAGAGTTATTTTGTGGTCCGGGAAGTAAATACCTTGCTGCAGCCGTCTAAACAGACCAGAGTTCCTGAAAACACGAGCGTCATGAACCTTGCCCGGCCATCCCACGTAGATGTTGGTAAAACGTCCCCTGTGGTCCACCAGTGCTTGCAGCACCATGGAAAAGTAGCCCTTTCTGTTAATGTACTGGCTGGCCTGGTGTTCCGGTGCCAGGATAGGGATGTGAGTTCCATCTATGGCCCCACCGCAGTTTGGGAATCCCATCGCTGCGAAGCCATCTATGATCGCCTCCACGTTTCCCAGGGTCACTACCTTTGGCAGCAGTACATCAACGATTGCCTTGGCTACTTGCATCACAACAACCCCCACGGTAGATTTGCCCACCCCAAACTGGTTCGCGACTGACCGGTAGCTGTCTGGCGTTGCAAGCTTCCACAGGGCTATGGCCACTCGCTTCTGGACAGTCAGGGCTGCTCGCATCCGGGTGTCATTGCGCTTCAGGGCAGGGGACAGCAACTCACAAAGTTCCAGGAAAGTTCCCTTCCGCATGCGAAAGTTTCGCAGCCACTGGGATTCATCCCAGACCTGCAGCACTATGCGGTCCCACCACTCAGTGCTTGTTTCCCGTGCCCAGAATCTCCTTTCCACGGCATCAACATGACCCATTGCCACCGTGATGTTCTCGGCGCTGGGTCCCCTGCTTTCTGAGAGGTCTGTGCTACTCTCAGACTTCAGGCCATCACCGCGTTGACGTAGCCTCCTCGCCTGACTTTTCTGCATCTGCCTCAGGGAAAGGTGTATGATAAGTTGCGAGGCGTTGAGAGCGGCCACAACTGCAGTGATGGTTGCAGCAGGCTCCATGCTCGCAGTGCTGTGGCGTCCGCGCTGTCACTGACTAGAAAAGTGCGCGAACTGATTTCCCGCCAGCGCTTTCAGGGAGGGAGGGCGGGAGTGATGGACGGATGACGACAGTTACCCAAAAGCACCCTGGACACCTTTTTTTTACCCAGAAGGGATTTGCGGCTCCACCCAGAATTCCAATGGGCAGCGGGGACTCCGGGAACTGTGGGATAGCTGACCACAGTGCACCACTTCCAATGTCGACGCTTTCCCCGTTAGTGTGGACTCACAAAGTCGAATTACTGTCCTTAGTGTGGACACACACGTTCGACTTTGCAATATCGATTCCAAAAATTCGATTTAAGTAAAATCGAACTACTCTCGTAGTGTAGACAAGGCCTCAGTTAAGGAAATATAAATGAATATTTTATTGTACCTACATTGAGATGTAGCCTCTCATTTAGAAGCTAGTAATCCCACCTTTCTGGTTTACATTATTTTAAGGAAGCTTATAAAATATTAATGTATGCATGGAAAAAGAAATGTAAAAATATGATTTTTTGTATCCACTCTCTCATATACTAAGCCACACGCCCATCGTTTACAAAAAAGAGCAAAGTTGATCATTCTTCCCCATGGTTATCCACACTACAGGATGTTTGGTATGCACAATCAGGGTGCTGTCAGTAAAGAGAATCACTTTGTTCCTAGGTCTCACCACTGAGGGTTCAAAATGGCATATGTAACACTGCTTTGTGAACTACTGAGGACCAGATTCAGCTCTCAACGATACTTGTGTAACAGCTGAGAATCTGGAGTAACTCCATTGAAGTCAATAACTTCTAGATCCCCTTACTCCATTCATATGCCTAACCTGTAAAATTATCCCTCCTCCTCCCTCATAGGAGTAGCCAGCATTTTATTATCAGGACATCTACTCATCCAAATCTGCATAAAATATGCAAAGTGAATAAAGAATGTGTGAAAATTTAGTAGCACAACTGAATTCTACTGTCCAATCAAACTTAGCCCACGTACTCCTGATTGAAGACAGGTGATATCTCCACACATTTTCATCACCCTGTAGGGCGCTCTCTCACTTGTGCATTCCTTACATTCAGAATTAACTCATTTGATTTGTGTCTTAGTTCTTGTAAGTTCAGACTATTTTTGAAAATCTTTAAATAAAATTGGAATCTTTTAATCAACTGCATCTTGTTTGTGTCTGCCACAGTTCAGTTATTGTGAAGTATGTTCCTTTGCGTGTCCACAATAGTAATTCATTAAGGTTTGTAAAGCACTACTTTATTGTTTGGTTGTAATGCCCATTACTTGATTGAATCAACATCTAATGCTGTCCCTTAAATTTTGCTACAAATAGTGAGAGACAACCCAACCCCCCTCAAATTGGCAATGATTTACTTTAAAAATACAGCCTTCCTGAGTACAAACAAATATAGCTTTTTAACCACTATGGAAATATTGTATGACTGTGAAAGAAGTAACAGGTAAGGGGTCAGAATCTCGGAAACCAACCTTATGGAACTGTGAATATTTCACAGCAGAGGATAAAAGAACTTGGAAGATGGTAGTATCTTGAGGATGGAGGTGTGTGTTAGGGTGTCTCTCAAACAAACTTAGGGCAAATGTTTCTTCTCCAATATTGCTTCATATACAATAGATTATTTGGCAACTATTTGGCTTTATAAACACTGTCCAAAAGATATTGTACTGGCTGGGTAAGTGTGTATTTCTTGGTGCATCTGTAACATGTGACTCCTCCCAGTTAGGAAGGACCTCAATCTCAGGAAGTAAGTCTCAGAGGAAGTTCAGGTGTGTGTATATTTGAGTGCGCAAGCTCACAGCTTCCTGCCTTGGGGAGACACAGAAACTGGTTTTGGACAGTAGCATCAGCAGCAGCAGGGGACCTGCCTCTGTATCCTCTTCCAGTAATAAACATATGTAGTACATTGAACATTTGCCTGTATCATCATTCTGAGGACTCTGCCTGCTGACACACTAATAAGTAGACCACAAGGTGCTGTACAATGGGAAGTGGGAAACAGAAGAGGAGTTGGAGTTAAATCAAGAAGGGGGAGGAGGAGCTTAACTTCACTAGTTTAAAAAACAAAACCAAACTGTTAAATAAAAGTCAGGATGCTAGAATTAGAAAGGAAAGACTGAATAAATAATATGGAGTTGCAAAGTATTATACTGATTTGATATAACTGCAGTTCCTATCCAAGCACTTGATAGTATAGCTAGACAATTTTGGGGGGGCAAATAGTAAATTTGCTCAAAAATGTACTTTTGTGGAACTGAAACGATTAGCTAATTTGGTTCTAATTTGGAGAACAGTTTCCATTGGAAAAAAATGATTTTTTTAAGTCAAAATGATTTGATTTGGCCATTTCAAAATGAGACATTTCAACTTTTCATGTGAACCATTTTGTGATTTTTTTTCCCACTTTGAAACATTTTGGTTTGGTACAGCATTTCTTTTAGAAATGTAAAGCTATTTTATTTTTTAAAGAGGGTGAAAAACACACAAAAACAACCCAATACAAAACCACCTCCACCCCAATTGTTTCAAGTTAAAACATTGTTTCAGTGAGATCTCTCTCTCTCTCTCCTACCAACACTACAAGAAGAGGAACTCTGCGTGGACTCCTCCTGATGGTCGAAATGACAGACTGGACCTCTACATAGAGTGTTTCCGCAGACGTGCACAGGCTGAAATTGTGGACAAACAACATCACTTGTCCCATAACCTCAGCCGTATAGAACGCAATGCCATCCACAGCCTCAGAAACAACTCTGACATTATCATCAAAGGGGCTGACAAAGGAGGTGCTGTAGTCATAATGAACAGGTCAGATTATGAACAGGAGGCTGCCAGGCAACTCTCCAAGACCACATTCTACAGGCCACTATCCTCTGATCCTACTGAGGAATACCAAAAGAAACTACACCATCTGCTCAAGAAACTCCCAGCTACAGTACGGGAACAAATCTACATGGACACACCCCCAGAACCCCGACCAGGGGTATTCTATCTACTACCAAAGATCCATAAACCCGGAAACCCTGGACGCCCCATCATCTCAGGCATTGGTACTCTGACAGCAGGATTATCTGGCTATTTGGACACTCTCCTCAGACCCTATGCTACCAGCACTCCCAGCTATCTTCGAGACACCACCGACTTCCTGAGGAAACTACAGTGCATTGACGTTCTTCCTGAAAACACCATCCTGGCCACCATGGATGTAGAAGCACTTTATACCAATATTCCACATGAGGATGGACTACAAGCTATCAGGAACAGTATCCCTGATGAGGCCACAGCAAGCCTGGTGGCTGAGCTTTGTGACTTTGTCCTCACCCACAACCACTTCAGATTTGGGGACAACTTATACCTTCAAGTCAGTGGCACTGCTATGGGAACCCGCATGGCCCCACAGTATGCCAACATTTTTATGGCTGACTTAGAACAATGCTTCCTCAGCTCTCGTCCCCTAGTGCCCCTCCTCTACTTGCGCTACATTGATGACATCTTCATCATATGGACCCACGGAAAGGAGGCCCTTGAAGAATTCCACCTGGACTTCAACAATTTCCACCCCACCATCAACCTCAGCCTGGACCAGTCCACACAAGAGATCCACTTCCTGGACACTACAGTACAAATAAGTGATGGTCACATAAACACCACCCTATACCGGAAACCTACTGACCGCTATACGTACCTACATGCCTCCAGCTTCCATCCAAGACACATCATACGATCCATTGTCTACAGCCAAGCCCTAAGATACAACCGAATTTGCTCCAACCCCTCAGACAGAGACAAACACCTACAAGATCTTTATCAAGCATTCGTAAAACTACAATACCCACCTGGGGAAGTGAGGAAACAGATTGACAGAGCAAGACGGGTACCCAGAAATCACCTACTACAGGACAGGCCCAACAAGGACAATAACAGAACACCACTGGCCATCACATACAGCCCCCAGCTAAAACCTCTCCAGCGCATTATCCACGACCTACAACCTATCCTGGAAAATGATCCCTCACTCTCACAGACCTTGGGAGGCAGGCCAGTCCTTGCTTACAGACAACCCCCCAACCTGAAGCAAATACTCACCAGCAACTACACACCACACCACAGAAACACCAACCCAGGAACCTATCCCTGTAGCAAACCTCGTTGCCTACTCTGTCCCCATATCTACTCTGGCAACAGCATCAGAGGACCCAACCACATCAGCCACACCATCAGGGGCTCATTCACCTGCACATCCACTAATGTCATATATGCTATCATGTGCCAGCAATGCCCCTCTGCCATGTACATTGGCCAAACCGGACAGTCCCTCCGCAAAAGAATAAATGGACACAAATCGGACATCAGGAATGGTAACATACACAAGCCAGTAAGTGAACACTTCAATCTCCCTGGTCATTCTATCACAGATTTAAAAGTCACTGTCATTGAACAAAAAAACTTCAGAAACAGACTTCAAAGAGAAACAGCAGAACTAAAATTCATTTGCAAATTCAACACCATTAATCTGGGCTTGAATAGGGATTGGGAGTGGCTGGCTCACTACAGAAGCAGCTTTTCCTCTCCTGGAATTGACACCTCCTCATCTATTATTGGGAGTGGACTACATCCACCCTGATTGAATTGGCCTTGTCAACACTGGTTCGCCCCTTGTGAAGTAACTCCCTGCTCTCCATGTGTCTGTATATAATGCCTGCATCTGTAGCTTTCACTCTATGCATCCGAAGAAGTGAGGTTTTTACTCACGAAAGCTTATGCCCAAATAAATCTGTTAGTCTTTAAGGTGCCACCAGACTCTTTGTTGTTTTTGTAGATACAGACTAACACGGCTACCCCCTGATTCTTCACTGTAGACAGCACAAGAAATATACAGATCTAGACACAGCAATAAAACATCTGCATGCATTCCCCTGCCTCAGTTTTCTCACCATGAGAATTCTCTGGTCTTAGGTCATAGTCCTCTAAGGAGTCCAGGACCTCCCCACCACCACACATGCCCATGGTGTATGCTCCAATTCATAGAATTCCTCTCTCTCCTTTGCAGCCATCCTCCTTCTTCTGCTGGTCTGCAATAAAAAAGGATCCCTCAGCTACTCTCTCCTGTCCAAGTTTCTTTTGTCTCTGTGACTCCCTTCTCTGAGTCCCACAGGCTCTGTGTTTTTAAGACCCAGAATGACACCTGTCTCTTTTCTGCTTCTGGGGAAACTTCACTCCTTTTCTATGATACAGTAACTCTTTTGTTCACCCCAGATAAGATCTGTTCAGGTGCTGATAGTTTTTAGTGATTGACCTATCTCTGGATAGACATTCCTATGTCACTCCCCTATCTCTTTAGCACAAGGAACATGAGACAAAATAGTAAATAGTCATAAGGATACAGACAGTTCATAAAATCAAACTGGAATTCGCAAGCTGTACATAGAGAGATCCCCCAAATCATCACACCTAACATGGGAGATAGTGGTGCTGGGGAATGCAAGGAGTGGAACAATAGTTGGGAGTCCTGGGAAACGGTGAGGCAGAGGTCCACCTCTATAGAAATTCTTATTGATAAATGGTCCCTTAAACCAGGACAGAATTTTGCCCATTGAACAAAATGAATAGGGTGCAATTCTGCAAGTAAAATACAATAATCAAGTCTCGAATCTACTATGCTTCCACTAAGACTTGAACAGCAATGCCATCAGCCTGCAACAACTTCCATTGCTTTTATAGAGTGTAGTGCCTCTCTGTAGAGTCCCTTGTTGTGTGCTATGTTGAGTTTAAAGTCTTCCTCATGCTGAGTGGAAATTTCAATATACTTGTGGTAGTTTGATGCAAACATAGAGCTTCCTGAGAGTTCCATTGAGTGTCACTGATCTTCCTTTTTCAGTCAGTCAATCAATCATGAAGCTTATAATAGCTGTGGAAGAAGTTTTGAACTTCCACAATATATTTTAGGATTGTATTAGGTGTTTCTTCTTTCCCAATGAGGTCTAAATAATGTGCTGAGCACCCAGACATCAGACGTGTACAATGATTGCAACTAACGTTTTATCACTTTATTTTTGTTTTCTGAGAAAAAATGCAAATGTACACTTGTCATACTTTTCTCTAAGTTTTTGGATGACATCTTAAGCAATTTAGAGAATGTTCTGTGGTTCTCCTTTAAGCTACAGAATCAATAACATTAAATAGGAATGGAAATTTCTTTCTATGAATGCAGGTAGCCATTATTGGGTCATTTTTCTTGTTCAACCAACTATTTTACTTTACTGTCACAGCTTGTTTTTAGTTCATTTTTTAATCTATTTCTTCATCAGCAATTAGGAAACCCTTAAGTCTACATTCACTGGGGCAGCGCCTCATGCTGATTGTCTGGGAATTAGCTCGGGGCACCTCCTTCTGGCCAGTGTCTTCCTACCAGTACCTGCTTTCTATAAATCTCCACCACTTGTAGCACTTCAGGTCTGGTGCCCCTTACCCTGTGATGCTGCCCCACAGCAGTGCCCCCACACTCTGGGCCTCCCCTCAAAGAGGAACCCCAACTATACCCACCTTGCCAGTCATCATAAAGCCTTTTCTCTCACGGGCAAACAGCAGTCTGTAATGCACTCATCCCTGGCAAGGGGGTTGGACCTGCTGTCTTTCTAGCCCCAGTTGCCTCCTTGCAGCCCTAGTACCTCCCCTGGCCTTTAGCAAGCCCTCAGCCTGGGGACTCACCAGGCCACAGCTCCTCAGCTCTACCTGCCCTTCCCAGCCCAGCTCTACCTCAGGTACCCTGCTTGCTCTGCCAGGCAGCCTGGTCCTCTCTTCTCCCACTCTCTCAGCCTGCCCTTTTATCAGGGCCAACTGAGCCCTAAATGGGTGAAACCACATCTGTGGCTGACTGCCCAACCAGCCTCCCTTGACTGATTTTACCTGGAGACTTCCCACCAGTTGCATTCACTTCTCCTCACTTTCCTTCAACTACAGGCCCAGGTCTTCCTTCTCCTTGTTGGCCTTCTCCAGCTTCACCTCCACTGTCCAGCAGGCCTGTTCTGCTGCCATCAGCTGTTTACATAGGCTAATGTGCCCCAGACCCTCTAACCTTACAGTCTGACTTCCCGTTGTAGCCTGCTCCCCAACTGTCCGGGTCCCTGCTTCCTGCTGGGCCCACTCTGTCCCAGTACCTTTGTCTGATACCTCCCATTGGGTATGGCTCCCTGGCAGGTCCACTGCCTTCACTGCAGTGTCGACCCTGCTGGCCTTCGGTGTCCTTAGGTATCTCTTCCTGCACTCCCCGTCATTTGAAGGGGCAGTGTCTCTTAATATTGCCCCTCTCCTGGCACAAGAAGCAAGCTCCTTGCCTCCTCCAGGCCTCAGGCCTTTCCAAATCCTTCCTGGGTCTAGCCCTCCCTGGGCTACCCTGGGACGTGCTCCCTGGGTCCGGGCAATCCTTCCATAGGTGCCCTCGCTGCTCACAGGTCCAACATGTCCATTCCCTCTTAGGTTTCTTCACCCAACAGGGCTTCCCAGGGTCTTGGGAAGAGGCTCCTTGCCCTCAACCCAGTAGGGATAGTCTCCTCCTCCCCACCTCCCACAGGTGTAACAAGCCCTGCACTCTGCCCCGGGCCTCCTGGCCCTGACGTTTGGCTTCCCCCATGCGCCCAGCGGCTCTTCTTGAACTATCGTCTCAGCAGGGCCTGCTGCCCTTCCTCCAGCTGTCCCAACTGTTCCTGGAGGGCCCAGTGCACCTCCCAGAGTCCCTCTTGGGTCTCCCGGATCCTTTGCAGCAGGGATCTCCTTTGGCCGTGTGGTTTGTCAGCCTCCTTCCACTAGGGTGCTGACTCCTGCCCCAAACAGAGAAAGCCCCAGGGGCCTCTGCAAAGAAACCCCCGGTGTAACCGGGATCCATCATCCCTTCCTCTGTACCTCACTTTCCTGGTAATAGTCCCAGTCCTGTCCATTGTATCGGGGTGACCATCTATGCCTGCATTCTCCACCACGTGTAGCAGAGCGCTGAATATCCAGCATGGCTCCTCCTGCTGGTTACCCAGGAATTAGCTTGAGTCCAGCCTCAGAGCACCTCCTGCTGGCCGGTGTCTTCCTACCGGTACCTGCTTTCTATAAATCTCCACCACTTGTTGCACTTCAGGCCCCGCACCCCACCTGGACCCCTGCAGCCCTAGTACCTCCCCTGGCCTTTAGCAAGGCCTAGCCTGGAGACTCACCAGGCCAGAGCTCCTCAGCTCTACCTGCCCTTCCCCAGCCTAGCTCTACCTCAGGTACCCTGCTTGCTCTCCCAGGCAGCCTGGTGCTCTCTGCTCCCCAGCTGGAGCAAGAGTCTCTTCTCCCACTTTCTTAGCCTGCCCTGTTATCAGGGACAGCTGTGCCATAATTGGGTGCAACCACATCTGTGGCTGACTGCCCAACCAGCCTCCCTTGGCTGCTTTTAACCCCTTTCTGACTAGATGGAGTGACTGCCCCGCTACAAGGAATATATCTTGGGTGAAATTTTTCAATGATTTATTTAAATTCCTCATTTGGTGCTCTATTAAAACGGATGGCTGTTAGTTCCCTTTATGCTAACAACTGTCTCATCAGGTTCAACTATTTAACTTTCCGTTGTTTTTTTTGGCAAAATAAAAGATTAATCTTTGCCATGTTTTGGATGTTGAAGATAGACAGAGCAACTGCTCCCAGGTGAAAAGCTATTTTTGAAGAACTGCTCAAAGGTCTGGAAAAGATGCTCAAATTATCACTGCTATATTTCAGTGATGTCAACTCTTGCAAGATCATCAAATACCTGCATTTTCTGTTACTTGCTTATCCTACCCCTAATCACTGCACTCCCCAGGTGTATTTTAGGACTTAAAAAAAAAACAAAAAACAGAAATTCACCTAGAAACAGCATTGGTAAAGTGAAGTTAACATGGCATGCTAATACTTTTGGCCTGAGTGCATATCTCCTTTTCTGAACATTAGTGGTAACAAAACCTCTGAAAAAAAAGACACTTCAGAGTTAAGGTTAAATATACCAGAAATGTAAAACTTTGAATGTATGGAAATTCACCATATCTCTGACCCTAAAGTGAGATTTGAATCAATCAGAAATTCATTCTACATATTCACCTCTAATAAAAGTTTCTTTTGTCAATGAACATAAAATCCAGAGTGCCTTAATTGTATAGTGGTGGGGCATTTTACAGTCATATTTAAGGACATAGTAAGTAACTTAAAGGATTGTACCGTCTGATTCCCATCAGAGCCACGTCACACAAATCTAACATATCTCCATATATAAATCTCTTATGTCCAAATCATGACATTAGAGCCCTTATTTTAAAAAAGCTAGTGCTAGTGTGCTGACAAATCACTACATTTTATATAGGAGATGGATGGATATATATGGATAAAACATGTTCAAAACGGTGTTCTGAAGTGCATAGTTTTGATACTCTACATACAAAGAAAGGATTATTGCATGCTAGTAGCAAAATGAAGGTCGACTTTAAGCTTATTTGACTACCATAACTCTAAAATTCCATGCATTCAAGGTTTCTTGAAACTTTAACCTGAACTCTGAATTTCCTAAGTGTTTTTGTTTGTGTTTGTGTGTTTGGTTGAAGTTTTAGGATTCTTGAAAGGCTATACACACTCAAACCATTGGTACGTGCCTGCAACTTTACCATCACTTTAACATAGTTGGCTTTTTGTTTTGCTTTGTAACTTATGATTATTTAGCACTTATATAGTGACTCCCATCTGCAGATCTCAAAGCTCTTCCATTCAAATATCTCAGCTATTATTAAACCTCAAAATCACCACTGTGACATAAGTACTGCACCCATTTTCTAAATGGGGATACTAAGGACACAGGTCAAATGACATGCCCAATTCCATGAACCAAGTCATTGTCAAAGACAGGATTAATACTTAGGACCCAGTTCCTTCTCATATGATAAGATGAAGTCCCACTGTCAGTAGAGAGAATTACTCTGATTTTGAAGAGGGAGAACTTGTCCCAGGTCTCCTGACTCTCAATCCTGTTCTCTAATCACAAAACCATTCAGAGATACATATAGTTATAATAAAATGTAAATACATGGTGATGAATACACCTTGATCTTAAACAGTGATATTGGAATATAGAATGAGATCAATGACAGTTTTAGACAGACAGGCCTAATGTATAATGGCCATATTAAGCAATAAAAAGCTAATATAGAGCATCATAACCACAGAAATAAAGCATTAGATAACAGTAACATGAAACAACAAAAATTCTATCCTCCTAACCTTATAAAACATAATCCTGCACTCTTTACGTGGGCAAAACTCCCACTGTCTGGAATTTTATAATACCTTTGTCACTCCAAGGTTATATTTATCTGTTTGTTTATTAATACATGAGCAGCTGCATTACTCTCCAAAATAAGTAGTTATATTTCATCAATTCAGCAAATGTCAGGTAAATAAGGGGTAAACAAATGCAAAGCTTGTTTAATAATATGAGAAGGAAGAATGTTCTTGTTCAGAAGATGTTATTGCTACAAAATAATGACGGAAAGGCAAGGAAAAGAAAGAAAAGAAAAGGAATACGATCACAGGAAAATAAAAGGCTCAATTTCTCTTCTCCTCCACCCCCAATAAAGTGGGCAAATACTACATTCAAAGTGGCTATCAGAAACTTGCTGTCTCTGTAATTTTTGGTAGCTAATCTGAATATCTCCATAAATTTATGATAACAACTATGGACCTGATTTTCAATGGATGATTCCAAAATGGATGTTAAGCATCTCTTCTGTAGCTAGGGATTCTACCAGCAACCTAATCCCTTAACGCATTCTCTAAGAACACACACAAATGTGCAACTTTTCAAAATGAGTATCTGAACTGGATAAATGCCAGGTGTTTAAAGTATCTGTTCTCTATCTTCATAATTAGTGTTAAGGCATGAATTGAATTCTTGAAGGAGTAAACATGTTCTTATTCTGATTTTTAGTATGCAAAAATCATCCTACTGAGTTATCTTTTTGACTGGCACAATGTAATGTGTGACTTGGCATGAGGTGTAGCACCAGCTCAGGCTAACTGAAAGCATTTACTCCCACAATGGTACAGAAATGGAAGCATAACACTCTGTGATGGATAGGAAGATACAGCATGTCATCACTACCATTCCACAGTATTGCATGCTGAGGATTAGGAAAGGAACACTTTACTCATACAAGTAAGTCTGTTAATTGCAAAGCAAATACTCCTAACAAAGAGAAAAGATCCTGCAGTATATACTTCAATGTGGCGTATTCATTCTGATATGATTTATTTTCTAAAATTATAATTATATATGGCATTTTTTCTTCTTTTTACAGGTTATAGTATTGGTTATAGTTCTGGCTATACTACAGAACCTGCTATAGTTCTGACTGGAGAAGCACTATGTTAACATGAAGAGCTTACACTTTCCCTTATGGAGTCTCATTTACACAGTCCTATAATCAAACAAGCCCTGGACAAAAGCATATGTCCTTTCAAAAACTACTCAGATCTTGCTGATAGCCGTAGGCATAGTTTTACTTCTATATTTGGGGGTGCAGTCCAGCTAGGCCAATGGGGCAACATGTGGGAGGCAAATTCTACACCTGCCTGAGGCTTGCCGTTTGAGAAGGCAATGCCTTTCCACATCCTCCCCACAAACCACACCCAGGCTGATAGCATAGTACGATTCCTTGACTAATAGAATAAAAATATGTACTGTTTTTTTTTTTAATAAAATTTCCATATCACTCTATTATCAATAATTGACTAATTAAGCAGTGATTCTTATGGCATTAAATGGAAATAGCAATGTATCAACTTCATTCTTTGTGTAAAGTTAAGAAAAGCCATGTTACTCATGGGAACAACTCTTCCAGCATAGAAACCTATCAAGTGCTCTAGAACACAGACACTGCTAGATATTAGCTGAAAACTTGGAGAATGCAGTGCTGAGAGATAAGCCTGAAGGAATGAAATGTAGCTGGAATGTGATGGCTAAAAGCAGTCTGTGGTGTCTCCGTGATGAAAGTGCAAGGAATTGTATTATGAAGAAAGAAAATCCTAAAGATCTATTCCTCAGTAACAAGTTTCCACTGTCGGTGCTATTTATTTCATGTAGATAATTCAGTTTTTGCCTTTAAAAAAATAAAACAGGCTAAAAAAGAATTCTGTTGAGTGAGGCCGGGCTTTTCAAATGAACCTGAGAGAAGTAGGTACCCAATTCCCATTACAACAACAAAAAATAGCTAGCAATTGCATATTAATGTGATCCTTGTGCTTCCTTTTTCTTTTACCCTGTGTTTGTAACCATTTTTCATCCCATAACATCTAACTTAGGACCCAGTCCTACAAACCCTCACTCATCTGAGTTATCTTTTATCAAACATATTGTTCCTTTCAAGTCAAGGAAAGTACTTGTAAGGGTAAAGACTACTCATGTGACTATTATTATTCAGGAGCAAGCCCTTAGATTTTAAATTTCTCCAGGCAGGGACATCATTCTCTATTTTTCTCCACCAATAAGAAGAACAGCAGTATTTTAGAAGGAAAGAAAGAGCCATCTGTCTGTTTTAAAACATCATGGATCACATTAACATATTTTATTCGTAACCCGAACCTGAAATGTCAAGTAAGAGCCTACTATTATGAACATCATCACTTCCCTTTTCTACGCTGAATTTTCTGGCCTGAAGTACTGAAGTTGACGATTCCTACATGTTAAGCTTCAGTACTTGCAGTTCTCTATCTTGAAGATGACATCCTGCAGTAACGCATTTGTTTTGATTGGTTGCCATGGAAATTAAATGAAGGGTTCATTCAACACTGCTTTTTGTCTGTTCTCTCTTTTTCACACTTAATAAAAAAAATTGTTAGCACAGTCATTCTGCAAACTATTTTTCTTTCAGATTGTTATAGCAAGTGACTAACAAAAAGAGCACTTCCCCTCACTCCCTTTAATAATTTTAAATATGTCTCATCTTTCATTGACTCAGACACCATTAAAGGCATCTTCAGGAACATTTCCAAACACATTGGTAAGTGCTGATTATTAATTACTCTCGTGTCCCAAGTATGACTAGCAGACAAGACTAATAAGCAGCTGTGTAGGAATCTTCCAATCATGTTTCTAAGGGCATGTTTACACATACAGTGCTGCAGCGGCACAGCTGGTGAAGACATTCTATGCCAATGGGAGAGAGCTCTCCTGTAGGCATAATAAAACCACCTTTGCAAATGGCGGTAGCTATGTTGGTGGAAGAAGCTCTCCCACAGACACAGCGCTGTGCACATGACCATTTATGTTGGCGTAACTTATGTTGCTCAGGGGCAGGGGGGTTTACTCACACCCCTGAGCAATATAAATTATGCTGACATAACCTGGAGTGTAGACATAGCCTAAGCTAATTCAGAAATCTCTCTTCATCCCATTTCTTACCACCCCAGTGAAGCTTGTAGTTTTCTCCCAAAGCACTGTGCATACTATAAGGTGCCCCTATAAATGTCCTCTGTTTGCTCCCCATATGTTGGGAATAGGATAGTCTCATCTCCCAATGCAGTCTCTCTTCCCCGCAATTTTCCACACATCCTGTTACAAATCAATATGTAGGAACCAGCAACTGCCTCTAATCAGATGAAGGCATAGTCTTCTGATATTGACAAAGAGACCCAAAACTTAGAGGTTTATAATGCTTTCTGAATGATGGAAAATTAGACAACAATAATAACTGCAGAATCAGTTTTTGTTTTCTGAAGTTCATGGAATAGTGTCACTCTAGACCACTTTTCACAGGGACTACATTGATTATATCAGATGAAGATCCTGCCCAAATTGCCTTTTTATGTAACAGGTTGTAATCTAATGCAAACATACGTGTTACAAGACAACAGATTAAATGGAAGGAGCAGCTTTGAAATTCACAAAGTAGATCACCATCATAATCTTTAGTTATTAGGAACTCATTCCTAGGACCTGTGGGCACTTTAACAAAGTATTTTAATAACATAATTTACAATAAATTGGCTACATGTCCAATGAAGCCTCAGAGTAAGAAGCAAGGTTGCTGGAATAGAAGATTTACTAAAATATCCATATTCAATCTCCCTAAATACATGTAACTAAGCATATGAATAGAGTAGTACCATAATATCACTTGTGCTTTAAGTCACAGGCCAGCATTCAGCCTTGAATAACTGCTCTGTGCACATATCAGGCACATTTCAATGGCAAAAAGCTATGTTAACGCAGAGCTAAAGTTGCTTGGTGGCATATTGTTCCCTTGCAAAAAGTTGAATTGAGCAAAACAACTTAAAAGTCTAGAAAAGATGACCTATGAGGGAAGATTGAAAAAAAAAATAGGTTTGCTTAATCTGGAGCAGAGAAGACTAAGAGGGGACATGATAACAGTTTTCAAGTACAAAAAACGTTGTTACAAGGAGGCGGGAGGTAAATTGTTCTCGTTAACCTCTGAGGAAAGGACAAGAAGCAATGGGCTTAAATTGTAGCAAGGGCAGTTTAGATTGGACATTAGGAAAAACTTTGTAACTGTCAGGGTAGTTAAGCACTAGAATAAATTGTTTAGGGAGGTTGTGGAATCTCAGTCACTGGAGATTAAGAGCAGATTAGACAAATACCCCTGTCAGGGATGATCTAGAAGATAATACTTTGAGTGCAGGGGACTGGCCTAGATGCTCTCTCAAGGTCCCTTCGAGTCCTATAATTCTATGATTATATAAAACTTCTAAAAATTAAGAAATACACAGTTAAGGTTGCCCATGCAACCATAACACTGCCCTTTTTCAGCAATGCCCCAACACACCTCATTAACACCCACACCTTTACTCTGCCAACCCTACGAGTGCTGAAATGTACAAGTTCTTCTCCTCCTTTTACACTCTGTTCATTCTCAGCCATAGAAATCCATCTAACATGACTAAAGGACAAAAAGGAGAGGGAGGGAGGAAAGTTGCCCAAGCCACCTTCCCTCTATCCTTTTTAAACAATGCTGCAACATGCACATACTTATATTGGCTTTTGGCACTATAAGATTCAGGAGGTTCCAGGGGGTGGTGCTTGCAGGCTTGGGCAGCACATGGGGACATGTTGTCCCCCTCCGCCCAGGGGCACGCAGAGATGTGCCAGCAGCTGGCGGTTCCGGGAGCAGCATGGGGCTATGGCAGGCAGGCAGCCTGCCTGAGCCCTGCTGTGCCCCCGGCCAGGAGCCACCTGTGGTAAGCGCCTCCTGGCCGGAGCCTACACCTCACATCCCCTCCCGCACCCCAACCCTCTGCCCCAGGTCAGAATCCCCTCCTGCACCCAAACTCCCTCTCAGAAAGAAACTAACATAACAGAAGAAGTGGGTTGTAGCCCACGAAAGCTTATGCTCTAATAAATCTGTTAGTCTCTAAGGTGCCACAAGTACTCCTGTTCTTTTTGCAGATACAGACTAACACGGCTGCTACTCTGAAACCAGCTATTCTAAGGTAAGAAGTAGGCTATTTTGAATTAACTTAACTATATTCTACATGTTTTAAGACTGAAATGTAACCAAAGAACGGCTTTATGTTAATTAAAAGGCAAGTTTAATACAGACGCCCCCCGACTTACACAATCGTTTCATTCCAGAAAGCCTTGCGTAAGTCGAATTTTGCATAAGTCGGAAATGTATACGCATATGTTACACAATAAAGAAAGATTACTGGCATAGATTATATTCCAGAGCAACCTGATTATTCTGTTTGTACTGTGGCAAGGACATTACTTACATAAACAAATTGTGTAATAAATAAATAATGACATCAACAACAAAATCAGACAAGTGGGCTTTTCAACTTGAGTGGTTTAAAAAACAAAAAACAAACAAAAAAAGAGACTTTCACACCTATGTCCAGGTATCCTGCTAATGTCTTTGATGAGACTACTCACAGGAGGAAGAGTTTGCAGAATCACATTTGGTTGTAAATAGGGATTCAGTGTGAGTTAACACTAACCACTTCTAGTCATTACATGAATTTTAAATGCAGCTCTCTACTCTATCCTACAGTGAAAAAAAATGCACAGTGTTGTCTCTGCACATTCAAACTAGAAAGAAAGTGCTACTCCAGTTGCCTAGAGTCAATAATGTGGCTGTACTGTTCCTGATTTATTGTTAAGGTTGAGTTGAGTTTTGCACTGAAAGCAGAAATATATATTACACACACACACACCAAATACAATCTTGTCATATTTGTCCACTGCATTTTTTGCTCATTAGTGTATTTTTAGTTGTTTAAATGTCCTTTTCAGTAACATTAAGCAGATGAATATTTCCTTATTTTTACGTTCAAGAAGCATAAAAATAATGCTAAATTGCCAACCTAGTCTGCCTCCTGATCAGACTCAGAGTCATGTTTTATAAGATGCACAGTAAAATATTTAAATTCTGAATAATGTGAACTTCAATTGACACAATTTTAAGTGGTGCTTGGTAGGAACATTAACCTTCATTACAAATATTCATCAAAATATACGGCACTGAGCTAGCATCCACCAACAATGCATCATTTCCTTAATAGGGATATTCAGCAAGAGTTTATTGAAGCATAGTTTACCATTCATGTAATATTTATTCCAGTGGGAAACGGGATTGGAATTAGACAAATTGTTACACTGTGACTGTTGTAGATTAAATGTTGTACAAATAGAATACTAATGAGAGAGCAATGGATTAGAAACACATATACTTCATGTTAGCTGACATAGCTCTCTCGGTGCTTGTAAGGCATATCTACTTCAATATCTACTGTTCATTTCCTGTGATCAGTGACCTATCACTTCCTGTCCTGCAATGAACCAGTATTAATCATATCTCAGTGCCATTAGGTACACATTATGTCCCTAAACTGCAAAAGTCATTTCCTAGGATCAAATAAACCAGATGTCATTACAGGCTACCTAGCCAGGTAGTGCTATATATTGAATTTAATTTAGTTAACCCTTACAGAAAAATCCCATGAAATTTAATGGGAATGAAACAAAGAGTGCCTTACTAAAAGTTAATGGGGTCCTGTAGAAATTGCTCTAAAAATCAACAGAACCCAGTTGTGGAACTAATATTCACATTGGTGAGCATTTATCAGAACCTTAGATTTGTATTTCCTTGGATATTTTACTGGACTTTACTCAACATTCATTTAATAAGAGTATTTTCAGATTAGGTGGGGTTGGATAATAGCAGAACGTTTTCATGTGCTGGCAAAGAGCATTCATTAAAACAATCACCCTTTAAGTACAACAATATAGTTCCTTAACAATAAGCATAAGATAATAGAGCAGCATATATAACAGGTGAATATCTCTATTATCTGAAATGTTTTAAAAAGGATCATTGGGAAAGAACAGATGCATCCTTGAAATGGTTGCATATGTTGTTCCCAAGACCTAGGCTGAAAAAGTTGATTAGCCCCTACTAAGCAGTAAATCCATCCTAAGCTTCTGTTCAGAGTGTAAACCAGAGGGTTGAAAATAGTTTTCGCTTTCTACTTTGTTTGAGCATTTAGTTGTAATCAAAATCAAAGCATATGGAATATAGCAGGTCAAATCTTTTTTAAAAAATCTATAGCTATAAAATATATTCTGTTTTATCTGGGTTTATTCAAGATATTTATTTACAAAGCATGGGCTTTGCTCCCATATAAGTCTAGCAAAACAAAATATGGCGGGTGCTAAGCTGCATGATTCATTGCCCTTTTGAGTATCATGTAACACCAAAGCACTCAGATGCATACAGACAATGCCTTTAACAGAGTACCTGCAGAGAAGCTTAAAGGCTTATTGGAAACTGCAATCTAGGCGGAACAAAGAAAAATTGGTCCATCGACTAAATAAAGTATTAAAATATACACTAGTACAGGGGCTGTCTGGTAAATACTGTATATGTAGTTTATTACCCTTTATTCTTGTTTTCCCTTTCTTTTCTTAAACTTCAGTGATAAAGAGAGTCCAGCTGATCAGTCAAAGGCAGCTTTTCTGCAGCTGGCTGCAGAGATTACCTTATTTTTTATTTAAACCTTCTGAATAAATAGACTTGACATGTTTGGACAAAGCACAATACGGATCATTCCACAACGGCTGTTCAAGCAATATTCTCAACTACTAAAAGGTTTCACACCACATGATTTACCAAAGCTTGAGGATTTTAAACATTTATTCACCAACTCATGCAGTACAGGGGTGAAAAAGTAACTAAGCACAACTGTTCATACTCTTGAGAGTGAAGTTATATGATTTTCTAAAACTCCAATATTGTACATTCAGTTCCCGGCTCTGCCACAAACCTCCTTTGTGACACTGGGCAACTCACTTAGGATGCCTCAGTTTCCCAGCTGAAAACTGGGGGTAGTAATACTTCCTTACCTGCCAGGGGTGTTGAAAGGATAACTACACAGACTGGGAAGCTCTCTCAGATGTATTGATGAAAAACACTATTTAAGAGATAGGTAATGTTTTTGTAATAAATGCACACAACATACATGGAAAATATTAAGCTAACAATATTTAAGTAATATAATGGCACTTCCTACTCAAGGGTTCCATTTCCAGTTTATTAGAGCACTAAAATATACTTTTATTTATTACAAAAAAGTCAATTGCTATACAATATAGTTAAAAAAAAAAAAAAAACTGAAGCCTTGAACATGACCAGATTCTACTCCCCTTGCTCTTGGTGAGTAGTATCTTACTCTGCAAGCAGTCCAGTTGGAATCACCACCAATGCATCATACTTAAAAATACCTTAACTCAGACCTGATAACATTTCTTGGGACTATTTTGAAATCTTCATTACACAAGTAAGAAATAATATTTTAAATCAGAAGTATACACCCACAGGAAGAGTTCAATAATGGAACTATAATCAGCTAATGATGGGTGGGTTATGTAAGTCAGAGGGAGTTATAGTGAGTAAGGGAGTTTTATATGGTGAAGAATTACATAGAAACAAAGGACATGAGACTGGAAAAAACCTCCTGTGTCATCATTCCTATAGGGGTAAAATTTTCTAAATCATCTCATGGACTTAAGAGCCTACATCCCATTTTCAAAAGTGACATATCTAGGAGCCCAAGCCCCACTGAAAGTCACTTTTGAAAAGGGGACTTAGGCTCCTAATTCAGTGAGATGCTCAGGAAAAGATTTTTAATACATCCCTTGTTAATTTCCAGACTTTCTAATATTTAGGATTTTTAAAAGATGTAATGTCTTTTTGTAAAGTAGAATATTACTGTAAAATGATAATTTTGGGTTGTTAGCTGGGCTCCATGGAAATATAATTTGAACCTTAACTCTTTTAAAACTAATCTTATCTCCAAGCAAGCGGATGGACTAGATCAGTGGTTCTCAAAGCCGGTCCGCCCCTTGTCCAGGGAAAGCCCCTGGCGGGCCGGGCTGGTTTGTTTACCTGCTGCGTCCGCAGGTTCGGCCGATCGCGGCTCCCACTGGCCGCGGTTCACGGCTCCAGGCCAATGCGGGCTGCGGGAAGTGCGGCTAGCACATCCCTCGGCCCGCATCGCTTCCCGCAGCCCCCATTGGCCTGGAGTGGGGAACCGCGGCCAGTGGGAGCTGCAATCGGCCGAACCTGCGGACGTGGCAGGTAAACAAACCAGACCGACCCGCCAGGGGCTTTCCCTGAACAAGCAGCGGACCGGCTTTGAGAACCACTGTACTAGATGACCTCTTGAGGTCCCTTCCAGCCCTACATTACTAAAATAACATGATTTATTATGGGCACTGTCTAGCCTGGTAAATTATAATAATAATATAATTATAATAATAAAAGCACCACCTCCTCTTCAAATATCATGGGAAATGTGTATATATATATGTATGAATATACTTGAAATGATCCTGAGTCAAGTATCCTTCATAACATAAGTTACCTCTTCTTGCTTCTAAGTCAGAATTTCTCTCACTTTCAAAAATCAAACATGAGCCAAAACAAAACAAAACAAAAACCAACAAAAAACCCACCCTCCACCCAGTTACTAGTATATATTTACCTCTCCCCAGAAAAAGTTGGTTATTTCAGCTTGATGCTGAGGCTGGATACTTCTGTGCTTAGCTTATGACTTTTAGCCTCTGGTGTGCACAGTCCTTCATCCTCTACACAAAAGCAATCCATCACTTCAATTTTGAAAACAGTAGGACAAAGAAAAACCTCACAACTAAACTTTCTATTTAAAATGTGGGTCTCTCACACTTGGTCTCCAACAAGCGATTATGAGAAGAGGGCTTTTCACTTCAGTGTTTTGGTGCTGGGAAGTGCTACTTAGTTCATCTGTATGTCATTGAAATGTCCTGAAGTGAATTGCCATGGGAAAAATTCAACTGTTAATGACCAGCTAATTTTATGAGGATATTGGTTGTTTTAAACTACACAAGTTGCCATGAAGTACCAACTGTTTTTGGTTTGAGTGTAACAAAACCCACAAAACTGAAGTGTGAGTAATAGCTTTAATTTGAAATCAGGATTTGATAGCAGTGTCTGGAATCCTGATAAGAGAGTTCCCCACAACATGGAGTGTGGTTTCATTCAGAAGAAATTCTATACATTTCTAAAATTCTTATTTGTACAGTACCTAAGTTGTATCTCCCCCTCAGTGTTTTTGCTATGCATGATCAAGTGTCCATCTCTTCACTTAAATCCAAAATAAAGACTTAATTCCACCTTCACTAAATTCTGAAATTTACTGTACAGTTAAAAGGTACATTCTCATTCCATTCCTGTAATGGAAAATTCTGGAGTACTGTAGCTCAATAAACTAGTTTTAAATTTCCATCATTTCCTTCAGAGGAGGATTTTGCTGAGTCTTTTAGATAACTGTATCCTTTGCGGTTCTGCTTTGTACATTACACTTTGTACTCCACAGTTCATCCAGTCACAGTGAAGAAAAAAACAACAACCAAAAAATAAAAAAACAGGCCTACCTTAGAGGACCAAATTTTGCCTTTAGTTACACAAAAGTAATTCCAGAGTAACTTCACTGATTTTGATTTAATTCAGACATACACCAATTTAACAGAACAGCATATGCCCAAGAAGTCTGAATAAGATATTCAATTCCAGACGCAGGGTACTTCTTGACCACTGTTCTGGGATGATGGCAGTTTTTTTAATCAATGTATGATTTTTTTTGGCTGGTTATATATTTACAATAAAATTGTAGACAAAATATTAACTGCATTTCTCTTATTGCCAATCTAGTTAACTGCTCATCCTTTTACTTTGAAGATATTTTAAACATTGCTTCTGTTACCATTCTCACCCACTCTTAAGAGCAGCATCAAGAGGCAGACACTTAAAAATACTTCAAAAATCTTCAGCGTACAGCTGCGAGCTGTTTCATTCAAAACAAAATGTTAGACTGGTTTCTTTCTCTTTTATTTGAATTTGTCCAGCTACATGTTATTAATCTCAGAGATATTTAGATATGGCACTTACAAAATCTTAACATTGGTGTCTATAGTTTCCTCCAAAATGGAAATTAACTAATTAGGAAGGTACGTAAAGCATACAAGGCCTGTATTAATGTTAATCACCTAATAAAAGATTAGAAATCCAAATCCAAAAAAGCAAAGTTCTTCTACCCCTACACACACACACACATCCCTACCCCCTTAAACATTCTGACAGTAAAGCAAGATGGAATGCTATATTAGATTATATAATGCAGAATGGAAAGGAAATGTCTACAAAGTGATGCTCTCTCCATCTTGAAATCATCTTTAAAAAAGCCATAGCAAAAGACTAAGAAAGCCTTTAGCCCAAGGACAGGAGTGAATACAAAGGGTCTTTCAAGCCCAGTCAGACTATTGGCTCTCAGAAACAGGTGAGAGCCAAAAAAGGCACTGAAAGCACTGGAGAATCCCAATCAATGAGCAACTGAAATGGACTGAAGAGTAGAGTACTGATAAGATTCAGAGCTCAGGAAGTGTCTGAAGTCCATCCAAATATTGTAGTGAAGATCAAGGCCCAGGCACACATATAGAATGGCATTGGCAAAAAGGAGAAGATTGTTTATTTTAAGTCAGGAAACTGATATTTTTCATTATGGTAAACCAGTCAGAAGAAAATAAAATCAAGTAGTCAATTTATCCCACTCATCCATTTGCTCAAAAGAAATCTGAAGAAATGGATGGAATAGCCTGTTCCAGCCACATTGTGCCAACATGGATTTTACAAGTATTTCCAGTTTGGTACATAAAGTGGTAAATGAGGTGCTGAGTGATTGAACGTGCTGATTTACCAACCAACCAACCCACCTTTCTCTTTTGTATACCAAGTAAACTCTCAAGCAGTGCAAAAGATCAAATGCTGTACTGCAGCTACAGTTTCAGATCCTTGTTTTTTGCATACACAGGTATTTTTAACAGATGAAGACAATAACTTTGAGCCAGGGAATAGGGACATTACCTAATACCCACTAAACAAAGGGATAATTTCAGATCTGCTGTCCCTTCTCTTGTAGAGATGCTGAGGTGTGAGACTATAAAAGGATCTAATGACTTTTGCTATAGAGTCGATATGATCACCAAACTGGATTTTAGGAAATATTTTTCCCCCAGGACTTATTAGTTCAGTGGCATTGGTAATTATGGCTTCGCTTGGAGCATGACATGCAGAGGAGAAGGCATCAGTATGGGTATTCTCAGTTTCTGCTTTTATGTTTCTTAATAATTTGGAACAGCTGATTATCTCCTGTGGTAGGTAATAGATTTTGTGAATATAAAAAGCAAACACTTCCTTTTCAGTGGTTTCCATTGAACCTGAAAGACAGATTCAAAATTATGTTTAATGCTTGAAATAGTTCTTAACATTAGTGCTTAGTTTAGTGCTAAAAGTCCTACATGTTGTCTTCATTCTTAACATAGGAAGTCTGTGGCTGAGCCAGAAAATCAACCTATGTCTGCTGGGTTCAATCATTTCCTATAAAATAAATCACCTTTCCTACCTACAGTTAAATTTTATCCTGTTAGCATTAGTGTGTGTGTAAGTGGTATGATTTGAGTACCTCTAAACACGGCAATGTCCATCAACCCAACTCATCAAGTGAGAAGGATGGCTATTACCTAGTGCACCTTACCACTTATGCTCCAGGACACTGGATCATGTTCTTTGTTATGCACATATTTTCTAGAACAAAACAGAAAACCTGGGGTTGGTAATCCAGATACAAAATGTTGGTGTCTATCAAGAAATCAGATCCATTGGTGCTTGAGCTATAATTTGAAATGATATTTTGGTACTACAGGCTACGGGAGAACAGGTGCATAGCTAAGATTATATTGCCCGCATCTCTCTGTTCATTAGCCAATATATGCTCAGTACATTTAATTTTGTATGTACTTATATGAAGGTATAGTGTACAATAATCTTTTACGTGATAATTACATTATCCATTAAATTAACATATTGTTCTCAATTCCAGACACTTGTGTCAGCAGAATAAAATCACCTTTTCATTGTGAGGCGGTCACACACGATCCATGGTAACACATTATTACCAACTCATTTGTTCTTTGTTAGTACAAAGGTTTTAATATCCTTGCTATAAATGACTTATTGTCTTGCACTTTGAGGACAACAATATAAACACAAGTATTACAATTTTATGTAAACAGCTGCAATATACTTGGTGCCTACTATTTTTTATAATAGTAACAGAAAAGCAAACAAAAATACATCATAATAAATTCAGAATGGGACTACTAAAAATCTTATAAGGAGATCTATAGTACTGTTTGTGAATGTACAAGAACACCTTCCTTATATTTTAATCTTATATAAACCAGAGTGGTTGTGACTTACCCTAACAGAGAGTAGGGTTTGGATATATATGTGTATGTGTGTGCATTGTGGTAGGATCTAGGGTCCCTATGGACCAAGACCTATTCTGTTACTCACTGTAAAAATATAGAACAAAGAGACAGCCCCTGCCCCCAAAGAGATTTAATCTAAGGAGGGCTGGCCAGGAAACCAAAGTTGAGTTCTGCAAAACAAAAATCAAGTTTTTGGGGGGAAAAAGTTGTCCTAAACCAGGATGAAAATCCCCGAACTAAAGAATGGAATTGAAATCCTTTAATATATCATTCTGGAAACACAAAAATGTAAGGACAAAAATGTACTGCCAGCCTGGTGACCTGTAGTGGAGCCAAGGACCATGGAAATACTGTCAGTCCAACACTGAATAGCAGAATTGAAACTGATTACGCTTGTCAACAGAGAGGTCTGTCTATTAGTCTTGCAAGCCCTTAAAGGCAGTGACCAGCACAGTGGGCCCCAATCTAACTGGGGACTCTAGGTGACACCCTAATGAAAATAATAATTAATAATAATCATACAAAATATAATTATCTTCAAGGAACACATCAGTAGAGAATTTATTATGTTTATTAGTTAAAAACAACTGTGTGTGTGCATGCAAAATGTAACTTTGTGTGATCTCTGTGACTCCTCCCAGAAGCCCTACATGACCGTCACCGTCCCCTCTTTCCGGGGGGTAATGACCCACTTTTGGGGAAGCTCTGCTGTATTGTTAAAGTTCTCAATGTTCCTGTAATGTTATCTGAATCCAGGTGAAACTGCACTGGGACTTGTTCTTTCATGTCGGAAGCATTTCACGCTTTACAGATAAGGTTTTGAAAGTATAGCTCTACACAATGGTTAACTGTGTCACAGATAAAGCAACATCCAAGGCAGCTCCTCAAAGCTCCTCACATAATTAGCTCTGTGCTTTTAGTATAATTAGCCTGATAATGCAGCATGTCTGTAGTAACTGAGAATGATGAACTCTCACTTACCTTAACAGGGCAGAAATTACCTTTCTGATTAGTCTGACCCTTAAGACCACAATCTAGAACATCAAGGAACATGTATATGTATGCATTCAGCTTATGAATCCTCTCAACATGGATTTCAACAGCCTACCACTTGCAACTGCCTTCCTAGATCTCTGGGGGAAAAACTAGGCAGCCACTCATCAGGTGACTATAAAACTCTGATTCTCAGCGTGGGCAGTAAGGGCAAGTGATATGATGTAGAAAGACGGTGTGTCAAGTAAAGTGGGTCAACCATGTAGAAAGTTAGAAGTGTGCCTGGACATGGCCACTGGGATTTTTCACAATTAAATGGACCTTCCTTGTAGCATAAACACATATGTATGAAGCAACATTGCCACACATGCAAGTTCCAAAGGGTTGTTGGCATATCCTAATGCTAAACCTCAATAAATATATCAAATGCAAACAGCCGGGAGGTTGTGTTAAAATTCCTTGCAAGCTGTATGTTGTTGAGCTGGCGGCAGCTCACACACATAAGCAATTTCTACAAAATATCACTCAGGAACTGTTTTTCATTATAGGTCCATGTCCCTCAGCTTACAACACTATCTGATAGGTCACTGCTTCATTATATTGTTTTAATGATGTTCTCAGAAAGGAAAATGCTAACAAGAACTAGGCAGCATTTTTCCTCACACATGCCACATCACTGACTATCGTGAAGGTGATCCAAATAGTCTCCTTGAGTCCCTCCTCTGAGCTCAGGTATACGAAATCATGTTTGTATTTACTTGAAGTTTTAGTTTACTATGAAAGCCCTGCTAACCATTTTGTCTCTTGAAAGAAACAAAGAAAGTTCAACAACTGGTTTAGATTTTTCAAAATATCACTTATTAGCATGTTTGTGCAAATACATATAAAAGTCATTATTTGCCAAAATGTCAACATTTTCAGAGATAACAGACCTTGGGAGGCAGGCCAGTCCTCGCCCACAGACAACCCGCCAACCTTAAGCGCATTCTCACCAGCAACCACACAACGCACCATAACAGCTCTAACTCAGGAACCAATCCATGCAACAAACCTCGATGCCAACTCTGCTCTCATATCTACACCAGCGACACGATCACAGGACCTAACCAGATCAGCTACAACATCACCGGTTCATTCACCTGCACGTCCACCAGTGTTATATACGCCATCATGTGCCAGCAATGCCCCTCTGCTATGTACATCGGTCAAACTGGACAGTCCCTATGTAAAAGGATAAATGGACACAAGTCTGATATTAGGAATGGCAATATACAAAAACCTGTAGGAGAACACTTCAACTTTCCTGGCCACATAATAGCAGATTTTAAGGTAGCCATCCTACAGCAAAAAAAAACTTCAGGACCAGATTTCAAAGAGAAACTGCTGAGCTTCAGTTCATTTGCAAATTTGACACCATCAACTCAGGATTAAACAAAGACTGTGAATGGCTAGCCAAGTTCAAAAGCAGTTTCTCCTCCCTTGGTGTTCACACCTCAACTGCTAAAAGAGGGCCTCACCCTCCCTGATTGAACTAACCTTATTATCTCCAGACTGATTCTTGCCTGCATATTTATACCTGCCTCTGGAAATTTCCATTACATGCGTCTGACAAAGTGGATATTCACCCACGAAAACATGTGCTCCAATACATCTGTTAGTCTATAAGGTGCCACAGGACTCTGTTGCTTTTTACAGACCCACACTAACATGGCTACCCCTCTGATACTTTCAGAGATAACAGTTATTATCTATGTTTATGTAGAGGGGAATGCTATGCTATCTAAGACATTACTGTATATTAACAATTAGCAAAGGAAGACACTTTAATGGTGACTCTTATACATAAACAGATTGCCACAAAAAGGAGCTACACTGCTGACATTATCAACTTAATGCAAATCAGCATGGATTGTTCTGCAACATGAAAGATTGATGGAGAGCAGGCAAAGTGATGTATTTTGTGATGCAGGCATAGTTTCACTATAAAACATTCCAGAAAGCCTTATTGCTCATCAGACAAACAGGAGAACAAGAACTTGAGCAAATACATGCACACACACCAAGAGAATGAAGACACTCCAAAGATTCAAGATCCTATGGGGGCAAATTGATAGACAACACAAATTTTTTTTATAGATATTAGAGACCAAAAATGTATAAACATATAATTGTTAAAAGAGATGAGCACAGACTCATGATACAAACACAGCCACATTTAGGGGAAGTCTAGATCTAAAATGGGATATGTATTATGTGGCTGTAGATAAAATTACATTTTTTTCCACTGTGCACTAAGAAGTGTCAAATGCATAAGAGCTTAAGGAGTCTTTAGCCGGAAAGCTAAAATGACATTCCTTATTGCCTTTTAAGTGACAGGCTTTTTTACCATAACATTAACACAGAAATGTTACAAGGAGAAATAGTCCTGTTTACTGTGCCATGTTTTCCAGTTGGTGTACAGCCGCAGTTGTAAGCCATGTAAATATTAAGACATGATAATAGTCTAACTGTTCCGGAAGCCATAGATTGAACCTAGATAGATGTCTGGTTCAATCCCCAAATCATAAGACATGTCATAATATGGAATGTACTGTATGTCAGTCTTTAAAAGTGAAAAAAAGTTGTGATGTAAAATGTCATTCTTCGGATGTGCAGTATGAGCTGGATTGTTATAATCAATTATCCAAAATAAACTATATTTAGGAGCTATATGAAGACAGAAAGTATTTATAACACTGAATAAAGGAGTTACAGTAGTGTACTCAAACATCTGAATGACTTCATTATATCAGTGTTGATTGCTTTTTCATATTTAAATGTATTTACCTGACAAATAACTCAATAGAATGAGCAAACAGTGCATAACATTAGAGAAGAGGAGTGTTGACATATGCTACTGAGTTCCACCTAAGGAGTGTGAAACTAAGCAGCTGAGAAAGTGTACTATGGGCTACTCTTTGCACAGGCTGAATTGCAATGCGCCCATCCTCCTTAGATCTATCGGATTAATATTTCCTACACATCACACAGTGACAGTAATGAATAAGTATAGGGAATGCACACAGTGAACACAAATCTGGGATGAAATCTGTTCCCATGTCATATTCAACTAGTCAAAAGATGAGTGGCAAACAAAATCTGGCCGGGCTATAAAGAGTTGCTGTTTCACTGTGACAGTGACAAATATATATATATATATATATTTTAACAAATTAAAAGTAAACATATCATTATTTAAATATTGAATAGATTATGGCCATACAGCTACAGATAAGCCCAGAAATAATGTTCCGCTTTAGCAGAAAGTATTAACACATATCATATGGTTTGATTTTCTAATTCATTCTAGCAGTTTTGCGCACACACACACATTTAGTGAGAAATGCCCCTAAATATTGTATCTGTGCACAATCTTAAACATTTTCAGTCACCATGGTATAATACGTAATTGTGGCTTCTAACTTGTAGTTACTAGGAGCAGGCATTGCCAGGGAATGCAAATAAGATTCAGTATGGACACTGAAAATCAAATAGCATGCCATTTTATGCCACTACCATCTGTGGCTAGATTAACAGAAACAATACAAAAGTTATGCATTTATGATAGAGTTGTCAATTTTGTATAAATCATTCAACTGAGATTAGTCATTCAGTATAGAGAGAAAAATCAAATATTTTCTGTGCATCTCTGTACATAGCTCCACTTGTGCTCTGCTTCCAATTTAACGGTCAATCATCAGTAATAGTCCATTCAACCTGGGCAAAATTTCATGAAGCAAACCAGAGAGTAAGATGGCAGTTGCCACTATCTGCTCACACAGTAAAAAATCCCAGTTTTCTTCTTGCACCAGGAAGTGTTTTGTATAGTGTGAAAAACAGACAACCAAATGTTTGCATCACAAAGCAACATAATGAATCTGTGGATATAGGTATAAGGTACTTTGTATCAAAGTTTTTATTTTCTTGATGTATGGATAAAGATATTAATTAAAAAGACACTGCTAATTTACAAGTCACACTTCTACATGAAGCTGTTTTACCTATTACTAGTAACAGCTAAACCATTTTGTCTAAATATTGTATATTATAGTTAGTTTAATTTTCCCCTCTGTATAGGGTCTTTCACAAAGAAACAGGAGAAAGAAAAATGTATTATACATACTCACACACTAATGGAAATTTGATTTTATAGTCAAAAATTGACAGAGGGACTTCAAGGGCAGGTGTAGTACTTGAAACTACATTGAGATATTTTTTCTTAATGTAAAATTAAAGACTCAGTATTTTAAAAAAATAATAATAAAAAGAGTATTGGAACTATTGATTAAATAAGCAATGGCTAACAAACAAACAAATATATGGCCATAGAACAATTAAAAAGTTATTTGAGAACATCCATCCCAAGCAATCAATATCTTTAATTTCCAACATCTAGTGAGATCACATGACAAAAAATATAGACATGTGCAATTAGAAGGATTTAAGTATATTATCTATTCATTAAACGATAAACAAGCAGAATATAATTGCACATGGCCATATTTTTTGTTGTGTATTCTCACTAGATGTTGGACATTAAAGATACTGATATTGATTAAATAATCCATCCCAATGAATGAACAACACACTTAAATCCTTCTCTCTCTGCCATCTCAGAGTATTAGTTGTTTAACAAAGGCAGATCAGTAAATTTCCAACATTATTCAATTAAGTTGTTAGTCACAATAATGCTGCTGATAGCCATTTCTAATTTGGACTACAAACATTAATCTCTCCAAAGTCACATATAATTGTCATCTAAGGCACTATTCAGAACCAACATATCTAAAATGAAAATATTTGTTGGCAAAAGTTTGTAAAACTGTTATGGATACATTATTTAGGAAACAGATTTTTAGAACTGCTCAGCACCTTAGGTATTAAAATCTTTTGAAAAAAATCTGAACATAACTGCATGCTGCAAGCTACTAGATGCTGAACACTCGAAATTCTAGCTCTTATTTAGGTATCTAAATGGAAGCTGAGCTCTTTTAAAAATGTGGGACCAATTCTGGGTGATGATCACTTGAGAAATACGGCCCTGAACACTTCTGAAAGTATGGTCACACAGGTGGACTATACTGCCTTACTCTGGTCTAACCCTCCAAACTTTGTCAGGATTCAGTAATCTTTTTTTTTTCTTCTTTTTTTTTTTTTTTAAAAGCACTGACTCCCCAAACCTGCAAGAAACCTTTGATTTACATTTGATGTTTATTTATAAAAGGTTCAACTTATGCAGCCAGCAGGAGTGAGTATTTTATTTTGGAAAGTGATTCTTTTCTTATAGCAAAAAAAAACCCCAAAACAAAACAAACAAACAAACAAACAAAAACCTCGCTTACCACCTGAGTACCTACAATAAAATGCCAATTAACTATCAGAGTCCTAATCCAAAAACTGGGTCCCCTTCTAGATCAGGTACAAGAAGGCTGAAGTTATAGCTGTACCAGCAAGCTCTTCCAGAGCCCCAAAACTGGCCATAACAAAGGAATTGGAGGACACAATTCAATTTGTGTAGGCTGCTACCAAAATAATCCATATTATGTCTGTGTTAAGGGTTGCTCTCCTGATTCCTCTTTGTGGTGACAGGGTGTATTGAGAGTGGCCATGTTAGGCTCCCTCAATCTTCAAGTTACTGCTGCTTATACTGAATATCACACCCTACAGAATCTCTCAGGCGTCCTCTGGATGTCTATTAAGTATTAGATTTTGGGACACTCCAGAACTCATCCTTTTCCAGGTGGTAGCAGGGAAAGGGTATGAATTGCAACCTTGCTAATGTTATTCAGGACATTTCAGTTTTCCTCACACATATCCTGAACACTCCAGCAAATCAAAATGCACCAAACACAAACTCAGCTTGAGGACCAATGCTTGCATATTGACTTGAGAGTTAGAATCTTCCTCCTCGCAAGCACTTTGACTCAGTTTGATGTCCAGTAGAACTGGGTGAGCAGTGCTCAACATGTTTTGATTTTGATTTTTTTTGTGAAAGATTTTTGTGGAGGAAAAAAGCTAATTAAAAATTCCTGCATTTTATCAGTTGCTCACCCAGTTCTACTGGACACCAAACTGAATCAAAGTGCTTTGGAGGAGGAAGATTATTGGATCATTCAAGATACATACAACAAAGATGCCCTTAAACGATCTATCTCAGCTCCCATGGTGATGCTATGAGGACCTCTTTATAGGTTCTACAGTGCATTGCTTTCATCTTCCTTTATCACAGTCCCATAGACTACAGAGATGCCACAGGGAGAGGCAACAAGGCTGAAAGTCCTACCTTCTATTTCAGACTCTGTCACTGATTTACTGTATGACCACTTAAGTGCCAATCCTGCAAAGATTTATTCTCATGCTTCAACATGTACATTTGTCTGTGCATGATCAGGGCCTTAATTTCTATGTGATTCAGCTTCTCCATTGCTGAAATGCTATAAAATACTTCATCATTTTTGTTAAGTGTCATGAGGTTTTTTATTTGGTGTTATACCCATTTTTCTGGAAACGAGAAGTGATATGGAGGCCAAGCTTTTTGTTCAAAGATTGCAAAACATATTACTATCATGAATTAACCTGTAAACAAAAGGGACATACATACCAAGTTGTAGCTCATTTAGGCACAGAGCCAATTTAGCCTGGTGATCTCCCTTTGAATTCTACTAGTTTTAGGCAAGTGAATAAGTTTTGCTATGGCAGAACATTAACATGCTCTCACCTTTTCATCACCTCTGGTCAGATTTAATACAGCAGTAAAAGAATTCCATAAAAGTAATACCTTTTAAAAATAAAATTAGAATCAAATCAACTTAGACCCATTGAGTCCTCAAAAGAGAGATTTTTGTTTGAAAATTATTAGGCTACTTTTGCTTTGGACAATAATTGAAAAATGAAAACATGGAATGGTTTCTCAGATACTCAAATTGTGAGGTCAGAACCTTTTTCTTTTATAACTGATTTTTTTGTAGCTATTCAGGCTCATCTGAGCTTCCTTGAGAGAACTGAAACTGACTGTGTATTAGACCCCTATTTTCATAAATCTATGGAACATTCTTAAAGACACGAAGGAAAGGTTCTTTTCTGAAAGTAAAAAAAAAAAATTACTCCTCCAATAAAAATCTGGTGCTATAGGAATAATGCAGAGAGAACCTTCTCAAGTTAAAATTCAACACATTGGCCAAGAAAACTGTAATAGATACGCTGGCAGCATCCATCATAAGCATAGCTTCTGGTGGCCTGGTTCCAGTATCAGTAAGACTTTTGATGCTCAGAAACAGGGCCTTGAAAGAATTCCAAGAAGAATGATTCCTTCTAAGTGTTTAGAAAACACAGGTGAAGAAGGGCAGAGTGTGGAAGTACCACCCACTCTCTCAGCACACTACAGAATTTTAGTCAAATTTTCTAGCATCCCTGTCAATAAAGTATAAAAAGGTATTTCCGGCCCTATCCTAGAAATGCTCATTCCCACAGAGGGTGCTTAACTCTCTAGTCCCGTTCTCATTACTGGAACTCCTCTCCATTTCAAGAATTATGCTCTGGAATAAGTGTTTTCAGTAGCAGGTCTGATGTTTACTTGCATGCATCTTTCTTTTTTAGTGGTTGTAGCTGACCTGGGAAGACAATATACTACATGCTCCCAAGGATATGCTCAACATTGTCCTTCGATGGATAGGTAAAAACAAACCCAAACCTAGCTAATGTGAAAGCATTTATTTTGAAAAAAGTTAGATTGTTTTAGACAAGAGGGAGAACACCCTGCAAGAGGCAAAGCCATCCATAAATTTAAAAGCACATTTATATTAAAGCCAACACTTTCAAATTTGACTTCCCAAAGTTAGGCACCATAGGTGGGCACCCATATTAAAGTGGCCTGATTTCAGAAACGCTGAGTGCACACAGCTCCCAGCACAGTTAATGAGAGTGGTGGCCAGTTTGATTTAGATTTCTAACTTTGGACAGCCACACTAGAAAATTTCATCCCAAATCTCCAAAACTGAGGGCTTTACTTATGGGCCTCTCATTAAAACCAAATAGTGTCACCATAGCTCAAACTCAGGTAAATGCTCTTCTTGCAAGCAGGGAACCTGTGGAACTTGTTACCAGGGGATGTTGTGAAGGCCAAAACTGTAACAGGGTTCAAAAAATAACTAGGTAAGTTCCTGGAGAATAGGACCATCAATCAATGGCTATTAGCCAAGATGGTCAGGGATGCAACCTCATGCTCTGATTGTCCCTCTGTTTGCCAGAAGCTGGGAGTGAATGATAGGGGATAGATCACTCAACGATTGCCTGTTCTGTTCATTCCCTCTGAAGCATCTGACATTGGCCACTGTCAGAAGACAGGATACTGGGCTAGATGGATCAGTATGGGCGTTCGTATGGTATAGGACAAACATGCTTAGTTTCTTTGGAATAACTACATTAGGATGTGGTTACAGTTAAGATTCCTGGTGTGAAGGCTATAGTTTTCAGAGGGAAATATCAAACACCTTACACTGTAATGTCACTACACTGCTAATTTTGCATCTTTAACCCTTAAAAGATGAAAAAAAATGTAATGAGATATAAACAGAACTGTGAATCTGCCTCCCACCTTCTCTTTCTCCAGTGGCAGCAATCTGTAATAAATGCTGAACAGATGGTATGTGGCTGTCATAGAAAAGAATGTGCTTTCAGGTACAAAGTGAAAATGAATTTTCTTTCATCAGTTTTATCTGGACACGGCACATTCTAATTTGATTTCTATCTAGATGAGATCAAATTTTCTGAAGATAGGTGTGTGTTGGGGGAGGGAGGAACAGAATTAGGGGACTCTGGAAGATACTGCGAGATCTGGAAGATACTCCGAAGTGATGCGGGATTCTGTCTGCATCTGAGAAACACAGACATGGGTATCTGTTTACTTTGAAGCAGCTGTCCTGTTCTGGCAGTTGAAATTAATTATGATGCCATCAGGTACAGTCTGATACATTCAATAATGCTCCTGATATGAGGGAGAAAATATCCCTTAAGAAATCATAAAATGAAACAATTTTACCAAGAAGAGGCTGAGCTTTCACTGGACAAAAAACACATTTCAGACTCAATATCAAGAAATTTTAAAATATTAAAATTCCATTATGAAATCAATTTAACAAAATATTTTTTAAGAATTTCTATTAAAAACACAGCATGATAGTTTAAATTAAAAAATCCACCATAAACAAATAAAACACATCATCCTGTCTAAAATGTATTCCAATTAATGAAGAGATTGTTTGTTGGTAATTATAATGGCCATACTGTTTTCAGCATCCATCTACAAAAAGAGGACCATTTGTTTACTTTATATAGCACATAGCTATTGGAAGACAATAATGCTAGAAGTTGTTTGAGGTTTCTACAGTGGTTGTATAATATGCTGTACATATAGCATTACACATTCCCTTATATCTGGTATTATCAAACTACTAAATACCAAAGTCAATGAACTCAGGAACAATGTTTAAAATGTGGCTCTGCTAATGAGCATAGTACTATTATTAAAAAACCACAAAAAATAAACAGTTGTAATCCTCTGTCAGCAAATATTTTTTTTCTCAGAAGTAGATTTTCTAGTGCCTCATCCAGTTGAGTTTAAATGTTCTATGTGATGAGGCTTCAATAGCTTTCCTTCAGAGACTATTCCACAATCTAACAGAGCTTCTTGTCTGAAAATTCCATCTGACTCAATCCAGACTCAATTTTCCCCTTCTTAATTTTATCCCATAAATCCTAGTAAACATGTTTGTTTCACCTATAACAGCTCCTTTCTTGGTTTGGCTTGTACACTCTTCAAATATCTAATTTCACCCCCGCCCCGATTCCAATACACCCTTAGTCTTACTTTAACCAAGCTATTCATATTAGTTCTATTTAATGTTTCCTCATGTCTTCTGAGGATTTTTCTCTTTTCTGAATTCTTTCAGATATTATCAGAAATGTATTGACATAAGGTGGCCAGAACTGAACACAATCCCTCATATATTGTCACAGCAAAGTTATATGGAAAGGGACTATCTGTGAAGTCAAGTATTTCAATAAACAGCCCTAAACTACACTGATATTTTGCTCCCATATCACATTGCAAACTTAGATCTTATTTGCTTTCCACTACTACTCCTTTTACAGGATTACTGCTGTCCACATTTTTGGTTTTTTCCCCCCCTTTTCATTGACTATTTGTATTTTGGATTAATTCTCATCTCACATTTTTTTATTACCGTAAATTAATTCTATTTCATTCCTTTCTGTCCATATTTCTGAAACATTCTCTTCTGTTTGGCATTTTTGACATATACATACACTTCCAATGTAAGAAAATTGGAACATTTATCCCCTGTGTATTTCCTTCCACTTTAAAATCATTACTGAGGATTTTAAGTAAGACCTAGACTAACAGAGATCCCTGTAGTACCTACTAGCCCCGTCTGCCCTGTACATCACTATTTATTAATAAAACACTTTATGTGGAGGCATGCATTTACATGTCTATTTTAAAAAATAAGTAAGACATGTTCTCTAATGTCAGGACACTGACAAGGGCATCAAACCTGAGGCTGAGAGTAACAGAGGAGTTTATAGTCAAGTTCCAGGATCAGGTCAAAGCCAAGAGCTCAAGAGCCAGAATGGTCATGGCAGCTACAGGAGAAACACACTATTACCATGACACTTCCTGAAACACCCTTTGGGTTTCTAAAGGGTGGGGACCCATTTGGGAGCTATGAGGCTGCTGCCTGTCAGACCCCTCAAAGTGAGACTTCCTGTGGTCTGTGTCCACTGCATGTCATGGATAGTGGAATACAAGGCAGTTATAGCTACTCCCGGGTGGCAGCGTGGCATTGGCCACTAGCTAGCATCTCTGCACATTTGAGACCTGCTGGAATTTACACCTGTTCTCAAAAACTTAAATATAAAATAGATAAGACAAGATTTAGAAGATCAGTTTATGAAAGGGTGAAGAAATAACTGGGGAAGAGGAGAACGTAAGGATAGTCCAAAGTCAGTTTTAAAGATGATTTTGAAGGAGAAGAGAGACAATGTACCAGTTAGAGAACTTGTGTTCTAAGAGGAAGTAAATCTCAAGGTGCAAATCCAAGAATGGAATATAATTGGAGCAATAAGACCAGAGGATTCAGAGGACTATACGGAGGGAGAAGGGGAAAAAGGCAAAACTGAGAGCAACAACATGATTATATAGAACCGTCAGTAGAGGGAAAAGGAAGCTGAATTTCCTTTCTGGAAAGTTCACTTGTTGTTTTGCCTCTTACATAAAGCAGCTAAACAGTCCTCTATTGCACTTAGGGAACTATGACAGAAGAGAGTAGCATTACCTTAAAATATAAATAATGGGAGTAAATTGGAGGGTGCCTGAAAGGAAATTTCAAATCCATCATGCTAAGCTTTCAAAGGCAAACTTTAAACAAAATGGAGGCAGTTCAAAATATCTATTCATTTTGCTTGTAAGACAGAAATGAATCTCTCGTGCCTGTAGGCAGCAGTGAGTTATATGGTTTTTTGGACTGAAAAAGTGCAAACAGTAGAGGATCAGACTGAATAAATGTTAAGATGCCAGACTCACAAGACCCTAGGGAAACCACTCAATAACAATATTTCTGAAACATCTCAGGAATAGTGTATTTTTTATTGTTATTTACACCTCAGAGTACATGCTGTTAACACCAGAAGGGTGTATGTGTGTGTGTTAAGGAATGGGTGTGGGAGGGGGAAAGGGAATATTTACATTGAAATTCAAAAAAGACCTGAATGGATCCAGGCACCTAACAGCAAGGGACAAAAAATCCATTAGAATTCTTCGAGGATCTCAAAAAGCATGTTGGTAAAGATAATTAAGTCAGTGGCAGGGTAGGGGTAAAACCCCTTTAAAGTCCTGCCAATATGCTGGCTACAGCCTGCTCTCTGGCCAGTAGGCCAGGTGTAGAGATGCAGGTACTAAGCAGGGAGCCCAGCTGCAAGCCCTAAGGAGGGCTGGCTCAGAGGAACATGCTGGGCTAAGTAGTGACAGCTGGGCTGGGGCAGGAGAGGGCTATAAAAGCCCTGGGCAAACCTCAGTGGGGAGGCTTGCCTGGGAGGAGACAGGAGGGCTGTCTCCTTGCCAATAAGGAAGCCTCAAGGGCCAGGAGACCCTGGGGAGGGTCTGTGGGGCATTAACTGTCGGGGGATCTGCAGAAGCACTGTAAATAAAGACACTGGGGTGATTCAACAAAAGAGAGAGTGAACACTCTTTATTAAACCAGCCTAAACACAGGGTGCAGGCACAATTGTGGGAGAGCCTGTGCGGACCCTGTAACAAGGTCTTTATAGTGTGCTTGGATTAGGGTTACCATATTCAAACATTTAAAAAAGAAGACACTCCACGGGGCCCCACCCCTGGCCCCGCCCCAACTCCACCCCTTCCCCACCCCGGCCCCACCCCAACCCCACCCCTTCTCCGCCCCCATTCCAACCCCTTCCCCTAAGTCCCTGCCCCAACTCTGCCCCCTCCTCTGAGCACCCCGCATTCGCCCTCCTCCCTCCCGCTCTGATCTTGGTTGGGGGTTGCTATGTGCTTCCCTGCTCCCCACTCGCCCCGCAGCCCCTATGCCCTTGCCTGCCCTGCTCCTCCTCACCCTGCAGCCTCTGCACCCCCCCACCCCTGCAGCCTCTGTGCCCCCTACTCCCCACTCGCCCTGCAGCCTCTGCACACACCCCGCCCCTGCAGCCTCTGTGCCCCCTGCTCCCCACTTGCCCTGCAGCCTCTGCACCCCCCCCGCCCCTGCGGCCTCTGTGCCCCCTGCTCCCCACTTGCCCTGCAGCCTCTGCACCCTGCAGCCTCTGAGCCCCCTGCTCCCCACTCGCCCTGCAGCCTCTGCACCCCCCTGCCCCTGCAGCCTCTGTGCCCCCTGCTCCCCACTCGCCCTGCAGCCTCTGCGCCCCCTGCCCCTGCAGCCTCTACACACACACACACACACCCCGCCGCCTGCCCTGCTCCCCCCGCTCACCCGGCAGAGGGAAAAATGCAGGCTCCACGTGGAATCAAACACAGCCGCGCTGCTCTGTGGGGAGGAGGGAGCGGGGGAGGGGGAGGGACTCTGGCTGCTAGAGGCCCTAGTGGCTGCGAGCGGCTTTCAATCAGGCCAGGCTTCCAATCAGCCGCGCCGCATGAGGGGAAGGGGGAAATACCGGACATTTCTACTTGATTAGAAATCCCCCCCGGACGGCCATTTAACACTGAAAAAGCCAGACATGTCCGGGGAAACCCGGAGTGATGGTAACCCTAGCTTGGATTTTCAGAAAGCTTTTGACAAGTTCCCTTACCAACGGCTCTTTAGGAAACGAAATAGACATGGGATAAGAGTAAAGGTCCTCTCATGGATCAGTAAGAGATTAAAAGATAGGTAACAAACAATAAGACTAAATGGTCAGTTTTCACAATGGAAAGAGATAAATAGCAGTGTCCCACAAGGATCTGTGCTGTTCAACATATTAATTAATTATCTGAAAAAGGGAGTGAACAGAGAAGTGACAAAGTTTGCAGATGTTACAAAATTATTCAATACATTTAAGTAAAAGCTGACTGTGAAGAGTTACAAAGGGATCTCACAAAACAGAACGACTGGGCAACAAAATGACAGATGAAATTCAATGTTGATAAATGCAGAGTAATGCATATTGGAAAAAATAATGCCAACTATAGGTATATAATGATTGGTTCTAAATTAGTTGTTCCCTCTCAAGGAATAGATCTTGAAGTGACCATGGATAGTTCTCTGAAAACTTCAGCTATGGGTTCAGCAGCAGTCAAAATGACTAACAAAATGTTAGATATTATTAGGAAAGAGATAGAAAATAAGACAGAAAATATCATAATGCCACTGTATACAACCATAGTGCACCCACACCCTGAATACCATGTGCAGTTCTGCTTGCCCCATCTCAAAAAGGATATAGTGGAACTGGAAAAGATCCAGAGAAGGGTAATAAAGATGATGAAAGGTATGGAACGGCTTCCACACGAGGAGAGACTAAAAAGAGTAAGGCTGTTCAGCTTAGAAAAGAGACGAGTAAGGAGGGACATAATAGAGGTCTATAAAAATCATGAATTGTGTGGAAGAAGTGAATAAAAAGTGTTATTTACCATTTTCCACAATACAAAAACCAGGGGTTACCCAATGAAATGAATAAGCAGCAAGTCTGATAAAAAATAAAAGGAAGTACTTTTTAACACAACACCCAGTTAATCTGAACTCATTGGCATGTGATGTTGCAATGGTCAAAAGTATAACTGGGTTCACAAAAGAACTAGATATATTCATGGAGGATAGGTCCATCAATGGCTATTAGCCAATATGGTCAGGGATGCAACCCCATGCTCTGGGCAACCCTAAATCTCTGACTGCCGGAAGCCAGGAGAGAAAGAGAGGGATGGATCACTCCTGCAAATGCCCTATTTTGTACACTGCCACAGAAGCTCAGGTATTGGCCACTTTTGGAAACAGGATACTGGACTAGATGGACCATTGGTCTCACCCAGTATGGCTGTTCTTTTGTTCTGATCTTAAACACCACCTCTTTTTTTTACCTTACTGAATTCTTTGTTTCATGTCTTTCATCCTTTCCATTCCTGCTTTAAAAAAAAAAAAATATTGCTTAGATCACTGACCAGCATTGCAAAAAATGCATACAAAAGTCCCTTTTGCGGAGTATGCTGTATATCTAGATAGGCAGGAGCTAAGTGCCACCTACTGCCATCAGTCCATGGGCTAGATCTTCAGCTGCAACAAAGTACACTCAGCACAGCTGGAGCAGGCATATGTATCTTCAAGCTACTTTCTTTAAGGATCCTTGATCTTAGGGCTGATCAAGGTGCATCAGCACCTGTGACTCCAAGGGGCCATTCTGGAACAAGAATCTGGGCCAAGGATCTAGTTCCTATGTGTGCAGCTCCCACTAGTGGCATTAAAAGAAGGTAAAATAGTTTCTTTAAAGAGTCATCTGTTTATCTGAATTTACTAGAAGTGCAACTTTTAAATTAAGAACATCAAGCAGACCTTCAGTTTCTTAGAGGATATCCAACTGCAATACACAGAAAAAAATGCTATTTTTTTTGTTATTTTAGTTTTAATTCTGCTAAAATTTCTACATTTCCAAATATTCTGCACTATTTTGTCTCTCTGGGTGATGGTGCTATGGTTGAGATTCCTTCAAGGAAGTAAGCAAAGAATGAGGTGCTGAGTGACCAAAAGTTTATATTAAGTGTTGATATGGTGTGCAGAGGATCCAGGTTATATAAATAATGTTACTAAATTTTCCTCTGGCTGGTGTCTAGTTGTCACTGTTTATCTGTATTAACACTGTTGAAAGTATACAAATCTGAAGTTAAAAAAGTTTAACTATGAATGATGTCTCAAATGAGCTCTAAATTATGCTCAATTCACATACATTCTTTTAAATGAATATATTGAAGAGTGAAAGCAAGGTTTATTGAATGGATTTGATTTGTAAAACCACTCTTCATCTGATCCAAAATGCAACAGCAAAGATTTGGAGATAGGCACTTTAGTAGGCATTTCTAAAGTTGAGAAAAGTAACCTACTGTTTTTAAAAACAATTGCAAATACTTACAAATGTGTCAGAAAGCTTGTCCACATGTCATAGGATGTCTAGTGCCATCGACTGAAATAGGACATAGGCATACAGGCATTCTTGAGTTTTGTTCTGCAGGAGAGTTGCAAAACTCATGAAATATAATAAGGTCCACAATGAATAAGGCAAGATCTCATTGTAATTTAATGAGCGATAATTAGCATTCAGATGGTCCTATGGAGTGAAACTCATTGCAGTTCTAGGAATGGGATGCACTTCTTTTTTTTTTTTTTTTTTTTATAAAGGTGTATGGCAACCTTTCTAGTCTCAGTTCAAAACTAGAAAATATGTAGATATATGTGAATGTGGGATTGGGTTTTGATTAAACACACTAGTTATTTATCAAGTCAAGCCAACCTGACTCCAGTTGCACATCGGTCCATTATTAGATTCTGGAACTTGGCATTCACCTGAACTCACCTTAGTGTAACAAAGCTCAAGTTTATTGGCCATCCAGGCACACAACAAGCCCTACACATTCACGCAGGCTTTCTTCTACTCTGGTTGCTTAAGGGATATTTGCATGGCTGCCAAATTTACGGGTTGACCCTGTAGATCACTGGTTTTCAGAGTCATTTTCAAGGAAATCCCCTATGACTGGCTGTCCTTCCCTACTCCTCCACCTCCTGGGTAAAGGCAGCCAACGAGAGTAACTTCAAACACTGCTGTGTTTTCTTATCCCCCAGCACATGGAGTAGGCAGTGCTCCCTCCCAACCTCCAGCCCCTCTGAAAGGACCAGGATTGCCCCAAGGAGCTCAGCCTTGCTGCTCTTCATCTGGGTTACCATCGCCCAGTTCTGCCCCCTCTGTGGCCTAGCATGATGGAATAAAGCCAGGGAAATAAAGGAATTCCCTCTTGATTGCCACACACTGGGCAGAGGGGGACATGGCAGGCAGATGCCCCAACCCAGTGACCTCACCCAAACTCAGGATAGGAATGAGGGAAGCAGAAGCCCAGAACAGAGGAGGACATCATAGAATATCAGGGATAGAAGGGACCTCAGTCCAACCCACTGCTCAAAGCAGGACCAATCTCCAGACAGATTTTTGCCTCCGATCCCTAAATGGCCCCCTCAAGGATTGAATTTACAACCCTGGGTTTAGCAGGCCAATGCTCAAACCACTGAGCTATCCGTCCCCCTCTCAGGAGACTCAGGAGCAGGAGCAGAATCTGAACAGGTGTGGTTGGGAGGCACAATTGGTGCTGGGCTGTTTAGGAGAGAGGGGAATTGACTAATTCATGGGGAGACAGGATGTATTACAGGTAGAATGGTCCAAAATTGAAACTGTTTTTTATTAATTTATTTATTTATTGGAATGTTTTGTTTTTAGTTTTCAGAAACCATTTCCTACCCTCATATTTTCTTTCATTTCCCCCTTGTTTTCCCCCTTCTCCGGTACTCACCAAAAAGAAAGGCTCAGAGAGAAAATGGGGGAAATGAATATTTAAAAAAAAAAAAAAAATTAAAAATGTGGTATTTTGAGTTAAACAAAAATAGAAAAATGGCCAGAGTTACTCAATGAAATGGTTCTAAGAATTTTTTTAACTTGGGCAAAACAATGTATTTTCCCCTAATCTCATTCTCTGAAACAGTTGAATCCTTTTTTTGCAGAAACTTAAAAAAAAAACAGCCACAAATAAACAAATAAATAAATAAAGCCTGAGGCAGACACCCAACATGGTAAATTTCAAGCCAAATGGTTGCAACTTGGCAAAGTTATCAGGAACTGAGAACAGAGTCTCATAAAGGAAAGTGCCTGGCAACTTTAAGTATAGCTAGTTTTTAGCAGACGCATGACATCTTTAATTAAAGATTAATCTTTGTTCCTGGAGTGTCCAGGCCAATCCAGGATGGTTGGCAACTCTAAACATAATAGAGTAGGGATATAAATATCTATTAAATTGCATAGGATTTTTCCATAATGAAAGGAAAACATTAAGAAAGTTTTAATGGTAACAAAAATATCTGTCAAAGGTCAGTAGTATTAAAAGCATTCCACAGCTGAACAGCACTGAGGTTAGCAGTACTGTATAAAACAGTTTAGTGGCAGTTATGATAGTAATGCTGCAAGGTGAGGGAGAGAGAGGGAGAATATGGATTTATAATCTGGAAGAATCCCATGGACAAAAACCACATTATATGATTATTTCCATTATTCACCGAGCTAAGAAAGTTGTCAGTCTGAGGTCCTTCCTTCTTTTTTCTTTTTTAAATGTGTTGGAATACATTTGTTGGGACAAGGAGTAAAATGTGATCAGAATTGCCATGTCTACATGTAGTATATTACATACATTTGATTGTCCTCTACGTCCCCACCTCCAAACCCTCTATAAAGGTTTCTTATACAAAGCTGTGATGGATTTTAAGCCTCAATCTTATACCCACTGAAGTCCCTGGGGGGTGAAAGATCCAGCCCCCATGTTTCTTTAGCAGCTTTCAAAGAAGGTTTTAGATATTTTACAATTAAAAAAAAACACTTTTTAAAATGTAGCTTTTAAAAGAAGCTTGTCTCATGTCACTGCAGAAGACACTGCTAACTGAAGTGATTTATTTTACACCTTGCACCATACAAATACAAATATGTCACATCATTTTAAGCTGAACAGCTTAACTCTAAGCTGAATATCTCTAAACTGAATACAAGAAATCTTGTTTTAATTAAATACAAATGCATGTAGAGTATGTCCTCTTCATCAGCAAAGTGTGTGAAAATTACATATAACAAATGATGTGTAGCATTTCTGTGACTCCAGTAATAAGAATTATTATTTATTAGCAAGAACAAAAGTTGAAACATAAAAGAAGTAATGATTCAGGATTTTAACGTAGCTATAAATTACAGTTTTCTTCTTTATTTTTAAATATTGGCATTTTCCTCAGTCAGTTAGATAACATGCTATGGTGCTGCTCATGTGCCCTAGTTTATTTCACCTTTCCTGAAAGCCAAGATTTTACACTTAGAAGAGTCAGCACTTCCATAGTGCTAATGCCATATATCAGTGTTAAAAATACCTTCTTAGAATCAAATGAAATCTTTCTCACTACAGGACAAGCCATAGTAGCCAGCTTTCTTTCAGCAGGATATACACTCTATACACACACACACACACACACACACAGAATGAATGTCAATCAGTGTGACTGCTACCTAGATATTTATATATCTGTATCCTGTTATATTTACCAAGAAATGTTAAAACAAAACAAAAATAGTTCATCCAAGTATAATCAACTTTTTTCATGCTCCTCCAGCAAAATTGGATCTATTGTTATGGATAAAATGTATTGTATAAAAACACAACTTAGTCTTCTGCACTAGCTGGAATGTCCCTCATTTATCAAACAACACAACTCTTTTGTTTTCCTTTTTTTTTTTTTTTTTTTAAGTGTTCTTTTAAAAAGTCACAGGACATGATACAATTAAACAAAAGGGGGCACATTCTGTACTCACACTCTTGTAGCCACATTGAAAGAGTTACTTGAATGCAGTGGAGGGCAGAATTTCACCCAGTAAGGAAAGCTGAAAATGGAAGCAAACTTATTTCTACAACTAAAACTAAAATGTCAAAACAGTCCACACATTCCAAACAGCCACAGGAATTGAGTGGTGAAAAAAACTTTGCTCATTATTAGTCTGATATTTAATTGTTTTAATTTTCCCCCCTCTCAAATTTTCCTCCAGGTTCCTGATTAAACCCTGAGGATGTATCCATTATTCCCTGCTTTAACCTTCATTGCCCTACATTGTCACCTCAATTCTTTCAGCTTAGGAGATCTGGAAGCAACATTTATTTTTTTCAAAGTTAAAAAATCCCCTTTATGGCTACAAGTGCTACTCCATTATCAACCAATGGCACTGCTGTTGTGAGACATAAGACATGCACTGTCTCTTGGGGCAAAGCATTTCAATTCATAGTTCTCTCAGGGTATGTCTACACTACGAAATTAGTTCGAATTTATAGAAGCCGGTTTTATTGAAATCGGTTGTATACAGCCGATTGTGTATGTCCACACAATAAAATGCTCTAGGTGCTCTAGTCGGCAGACCGCGTCCACAGTACGAGGCTAGCGTCGACTTCCGGAGCATTGCACTATGGGTAGCTATCCCACAGCTATCCCACAGTTCCCGCAGTCTCCGCCGCCCCTTGGAATTCTGGGTTGAGATCCCAATGCCCGGATGATGCAAAACAGTGTCGCGGGCGGTTCTGGGTACATGTCGTCAGGCCCCTCCCTCCCCCGTCACAGCAACGGCAGACAATAGATTCGCGCCTTTTTATCTGGGTTACCTGGGTTACCTGTGCAGACAACATGGAGCCCGCTCAGCACAGCTGAGCTCACCATCACCATATGTCCTCTTGGTGCCGGCAGACGTGGGACTGCATTGCTACACAGCAGCAGCTGCTAACTGCCTTTTGGCGGTAGACGGTGCAGTAGACTGGTAGCCTTCATCGGCGATCTGGGTGCTGGCAGCCGTGGGGCTTGCCTTTTGGCAGTAAATGGTGTATTATGACTGTTAGCCGGCCTATTACAAGTCGGGTCATCGCACATTAGCAGAGTCTTCCCTGAGCAGCAGCTCGTGCAATAGGCCTGAAGACCATCGTCATACACCGCCCCGTATTTGCTGCCAAGCACCCAGAAAGATGCCGAGGGCTATCAGTCACGCTGCGCCGTCGTCTTAAGATGTAAAAAAATAGATTTTCTCTGTATTCATTTGCTTCCCCCTCCCTCCGTCAAATCAACGGCCTGCTAAACCCAGGGTTTTCAGTTTAATCTTTGGGGGGGACCAGTCTGTGACAGTTGTTTGTGTCTCTCCCTGATGCACAGCCACCGTTCTTTATTTTAATTCCCTGTGCCTGTACGCCATGTCATCACTCGGCCCCCCTCCCTCCTTCCCCTAGGCCGTCAGATACTACGTTTGCGCCACAGCTCGAGCCGAGAAGCGGTTCGCGCCTTTTCTTTGAATTCTGGGTTGAGATCCCAATGCCCGGATGATGCAAAACAGTGTCGCGGGCGGTTCTGGGTACATGTCGTCAGGCCCCTCCCCCCTCATCACAGCAACGGCAGACAATAGATTCGCGCCTTTTTACCTGGGTTACCTGTGCAGACAACATACCACGGCAAGCATGGAGCCCGCTCAGCTCAGCTGAGCTCACCGTCACCATATGTCCTCTGGGTGCCGGCAGACGTGGGACTGCATTGCTACACAGCAGCAGCTGCTAACTGCCTTTTGGCGGTAGACGGTGTAGCATGAGTGATAGCCGTGGGGCTGGCAGCCGTAGGGCTGCATTGCACCAGCCCCTTCCAGGCGATGGTATATTATGACTGGTACCCGTCGTCGTCATACTGGTATGGCTGTCAATCATGGCCACCTGGGCAGACATGCTACTGTTTTGATGATGACGGTTACCAGTCATAATATACTATTTTCTGCCAATTGCCCAATATTGTCTGCTAAGCACCCAGAAGAGGCCGAGGGCAATGCTGGGTGCTGGCGGACGTGGGGCTGGCAGACGTGGGGCTGCATTGCTACACAGCAGCAGCCCCTTGCCTTTTGGCAGATGATGGTATATTATGATTGGTACCCATCATCATCGTACTGGTATGGCTGTCACTCATGCTGCAGCGTCGGCTGCCACCTTAAGATGTAAAAAATAGATTTGTTCTGTGTTCATTTGCTTCCCCTTCCTCCGTGAAATCAACGGCCTGCTAAGCCCAGGGTTTCCAGTTTAATCTTTGGGGGGACCATTCTGTGTGACAGTTGTTTGTGTTTCTCCCTGTTCCTGTACCTGTACGCCATGTTGTCACTCGGCCCTCCCTCCCTCCCTCCCTCCCGCCCTCCTTCTCCTGGTCCATCAGATACTAGTTTCGCGCCTTTTTTCTGACCAGGCGCCATAGCTAGCACTGGGATCATGGAGCCCGCTCAGATCACCGCGGCAATTATGAGCACTATGAACACCACGCGCATTGTCCTGGAGTATATGCAGAGCCAGAACATGCCAAGGCGAAACCCGGACCAGGCGAGGAGGCGATTGCAGCACGGCGACGAGAGTGATGAGGAAATTGACATGGCCATAGACCTCTCACAAGGCACAGGCCCCAGCAATGTGGAAATCATGGTGTCACTGGGGCAGGTTGATACCGTGGAACGCCGATTCTGGGCCCGGGAAACAAGCACAGACTGGTGGGACCGCATCGTGCTGCAGGTATGGGACGATTCCCAGTGGCTGCGAAACTTTCGCATGCGTAAGGGCACTTTCATGGAACTTTGTGACTTGCTTTCCCCTGCCCTGAAACGCCAGGATACCAAGATGAGAGCAGCCCTCACAGTTGAGAAGCGAGTGGCGATAGCCCTGTGGAAGCTTGCAACGCCAGACAGCTACCGGTCAGTCGGGAATCAATTTGGAGTGGGCAAATCTACTGTGGGGGCCGCTGTGATCCAATTTGCCAGGGCAATGAAAGACCTGGTGATAGCAAGGGTAGTGACTCTGGGCAACGTGCAGTCAATAGTGGATGGTTTTGCTGAAATGGGATTCCCAAACTGTGGCGGGGCCATAGACGGAACCCATATCCCTATCTTGTCACCGGAGCACCAAGCCACCGACTACGTAAACCGCAAGGGGTACTTTTCAATGCTGCTGCAAGCCCTGGTGGATCACAAGGGACGTTTCACCAACATCAATGTGGGATGGCCGGGAAAGGTACATGATGCTCGCGTCTTCAGGAACTCTGCTCTGTTTCGAAAGCTGGAGGAAGGGACTTTCTTCCCGGACCAGAAAGTGACCATTGGGGATGTTGAAATGCCTATCGTGATCCTTGGGGACCCAGCCTACCCCTTAATGCCATGGCTCATGAAGCCGTACACAGGCAGCCTGGACAGGAGTCAGGACCTGTTCAACTACAGGCTGAGCAAGTGCCGAATGGTGGTGGAATGTGCATTTGGACGTTTAAAAGCGCGCTGGCGCAGCTTACTGACTCGCTCAGACCTCAACGAAAAGAATATCCCCATTGTTATTGCTGCTTGCTGTGCGCTCCACAATATCTGTGAGAGTAAGGGGGAGACCTTTATGGCGGGGTGGGAGGCTGAGGCAACTCGCCTGGCCGCTGATTACGCGCAGCCAGACACCAGGGCGGTTAGAGGAGCACAGCAGGGCGCGGTGCGCATCAGAGAAGCTTTGAAAACGAGTTTTGTGACTGGCCAGGCTACTGTGTGAAACTTCTGTTTGTTTCTCCTTGATGAACCCTCCAACCCCACCCCACCCCCGACCCGGTTCACTCTACTTCCCTGTAAACCAACCACCCCACCCCACCCTCCCCTCCCCTCCCGCTTGCAGAGGCAATAAAGTCATTGTTTTTTCACATTCATGCATTCTTTATTAGTTCCTTACAGAGGTAGGGGGATAATTGCCAAGGTAGCTGGGATGGGTGGGGGAGGAGGGATGGAAAAGGACACACTGCATTTTAAAAGTTTAACTCTTATTGAAGCCCAGCCTTCTGATGCTTGGGCGATCATCTGGGGTGGAGTGACTGGGTGGACGGAGGCCCCCCCACCGTGTTCTTGGGCGTCTGGGTGAGGAGGCTATGGAACTTGGGGAGGAGGGCTGTTGGTTACACAGGGGCTGTAGCGGTGGTCTCTGCTCCTGCTGCCTTTCCTGCAACTCAACCATACGCTCGAGCATATCACTTTGATGCTCCAGCAGACGGAGCATTGCCTCTTGCCGTCTGTCTGCAAGCTGACGCCACCTATCGTCTTCAGCCCGCCACCTCTCCTCTCGTTCATGTTGGGCTTTTCTCATCTCCGACATTGACTGCCTCCACGCATTCTGCTGTGCTCTATCAGCCTGGGCGGACATCTGCAGCTCCGTGAACATCTCGTCCCTCGTCTTACGTTTTCTCTTTCTAGTGTTCACGAGCCTCTGCGAAGGAGAAACATTTGCAGCTGGTGGAGGAGAAGGGAGAGGTGGTTAAAAAAGACACATTTTAGGGAACAATGGGTACACTCTTTCATTACAAGGTCGCATATTTCGGCTTGCAGGCAGCCATCGTAGGCCACAGTGTTTTGGCTTTTTTAACCTTCTTAACATGCGGGAAAGGTTGCAAACAGCAGCGCATTTCCCATATCAAGGATGAATTGGGTTGTCCATTTAAAATGGGGTTTCAATGTAAAAGGAGGGGGCTGCGGTTTCCTGGTTAACATGCGGCACAAACACAAGTAAACCACCACCCCCCCACACACACACACACGATTCTCTGGGATGATCACTTCACCCCTCCCCCCCACCGCGTGGTTAACAGCGGGGAACATTTCTGGTCAGAATAGCAGGAACGGGCGCCTCTGAATGTCCCCCTTAATAAAATCACCCCATTTCAACCAGGAGAGCTTTCTGGAGATGTCCCTGGAGGATTTCCGCTCCATCCCCATACACGTTAACAGACTTGCTTGCTTTTTTTTTGTAATGTTTACAAATATTTACAAAGTTACACTCACCAGAGGTCTCCTGTGTGCCCTGAGGGTCTTGGGTGAGTTCGGGGGTTACTGGTTCCAGGTCCAGTGTCACAAACATATCCTGGCTGTTGGGGAAACCGGTTTCTCCGCTTCCTTGCTGCTGTGAGCTACCTACAGTACCTCCATCGTCATCTTCCTCGTTCCCCGAACCGTCTTCCCTGTGTGTTTCTCCAGTGAGAGAGTCATAGCACACGGTTGGGGTAGTGGTGGCTGCACCCCCTAGGATCGCATGCAGCTCCGCGTAGTAGCGGCAAGTTTGCGGCTCTGCCCCGGACCTTCCGTTTGCTTCTCTGGCTTTGTGGTAGGCTTGCCGTAGCTCCTTAATTTTCACGCGGCACTGCTGTGTGTCCCTGTTATGGCCTCGGTCCTTCATGGCCTTGGAGATCTTTTCTAATACTTTTCCATTTCTTTTACTGCTACGGAGTTCAGCTATCACTGCTTCATCTCCCCATATGGCGAGCAGATCTCGTACCTCCCGTTCGGTCCATGCTGGAGCTCTTTTGCGATCCTGGGAGGACTCCATGACGGTTACCTGTGCTGATGAGCTCTGCGTGGTCACCTGTGCTCTCCACGCTGGGCAAACAGGAAATGAAATTCAAACCTTCGCGGGTCTTTTCCTGTCTACCTGGTCAGTGCATCTGAGTTGAGAGCGCTGTCCAGAGCGGTCACAATGAAGCACTGTGGGATAGCTCCCGGAGGCCAATAACATCGAATTCCGTCCACACTACCCCAATTCCGACCCGCAAAGGCCGGTTTTATCGCTAATCCCCTCGTCGGAGGTGGTGTAAAGAAACCGGTTTAAAGGGCCCTTTAAGTCGAAAGAAAGGGCCTCGTTGTGTGGACGTGTCCAGGCTTAATTCGGTTTAACGCTGCTAAAGTCGACCCAAACCCGTAGTGTAGACCAGGCCTCAGTCTTTGCAAGGAGAAAGAGACTTGAGTGATACAAGATTCAAATCCCAGTCTCCTGCATTGTATTATATAGAATTGCCACTAGGTTAAGTGATCCAGTCATTTAATTACTTTTTTTAGATAAAATCATTTAGAGTAACTGTGAAGATAAAAGTTTCCTTCTTTGAAAATAAACATATTGGACTTTTTTTAAACATTCTGAGAAAGAGATCATTATTGAGCTACACACTGTAAGCCAGGGCCGGCTCCAGGGTTTTTGCCGACCCAAGCGGCGCAAAAAACAAAACAAAACAAAAAACTGCGATCGCAATCTGCGGCGGCAATTCGGCGGGAGGTCCTTTGCTCCGAGCGGGAGTGAGGGACCGTCCGCCGAATTGCCGCCGAATAGCTGGACGTGCCACCCCTCTCTGGAGTGGCCGACTCAAGCATCTGCTTGGCAAGCTGGTGCCTGGAGCCAGCCCTGCTGTAAGCAGTACCTTATATAAATGTGTTTACTAGTAACAAACACCCTGTTCTTAGCGGCATTATCATTGCATTTTTTAAAAGCTGATACTCTCTTCTCCCCTCCACCAATGTATTTTCAGTTAAAGAATGAGTATATTAATGATCATTCATTGTGAAATTATACAGTATGTGCTGCAAAAGTGAAAAATCACTAGTGACCTCGCAAAATGAAAACATATAACCCTCTAATAGGAATGCTGCCTAGAGAAAATCCCCTATTTCTAATCTATTTTTCCTCTGTTGCAGCTGCCTAGTAGAGTAATGGACCTAAAGCAGAGACTGAGTTTATAAGATACAAATAATATGGGTGAAATTGTCAGTCAAATGAAATAGCAAAAGGCATGGAAGAAACTCAAATCCTGTAGTTATAATTAACTGGGCTTTAGAAATACTACAAACTACAGTTAACGTCTGCCAACTAGCCCAGTTTTGTTTGAAACCATCGCCACAGAAAACCTGCAGCCTTTTCTTGGCTCCTGCTTGCTGATTTGCTTTAAAATTTGACAAAAGTAATGATGCTTCTGTTTCATATCCAAAAATCTCTAAGTGTTCTAAAACATTAATTAATTCACAGATAAAAATTTACTTAACCTGGAGTTAAAGTTGAGTAAAGACAAAAAATATGTTTTATCATATCTTTCAAGAATATCTGTGTTTAGAAAAAGCAAATATCTATCAAAAAGCCAGAGATTAGCAATTAAGGTTGTGCTTCTTAAACAAGACTTTAATTTTCATGCAGTAGCAGTCACAACCTTAACTCTGCCCAATAGAAGCAAAACAACCAAAAATTCTAGTTTCTATAATTCCAGCAAACATGTACGTCAGTATAACTACTGCAATGCAAAAAACATTACCTCTGGAGAGCTCAATCATTTTTATATCCATTTTCATAATACTAACTTTGGAGACTTGCAAGTGTTGCTACATCATACATCAATTAACTAATAAAGTACAGTATCAACTTGCTTCATGTTACATTTGTAATAATAATTATTATTTTCTTTGAACTTTTTAAAGCTTTAATTTAACATAAACCATTCATTTCTTTGTTAATCTTCTGATCTACCACCAGCTAGGGTGACCAGGTGTCCGGTTTTCGACTGGAACATCTGGTTGAAAAGGGACCCTGGCGGCTCTGGTCAGCACCACCAATTGGGCCATTAAAAGCCTGCTCAGCAGTGCTGTGGCATTAAGGCAGGTTAGTCCCTACCTGTCCTGGGGCACCACAGTGCGCCCCAGAAGCTCCGTCTCCTAGGCATGGGGGCCATGGGCTCCGCGCACTGCCCGAGCACTGGCTCCGCACTCCCATTGGCTGGTTCATGGCCAATGGGAGCTGGGGGGGGGTGCCTGTGAGTGAGAGCAGCACACACCATGGAGCCTCCTGCCCACACCCCACCTAGGAGCTGGACCTGCTTGCTGCTTTTGGGGCATAGCATGGAGCCAGGATAGGCAGGCAGCCTGCCTTAGCCCCGCTGCGCCTCTGACTGGTAGCCACCGAAGGTAAGCACACACCCCAACCCCGAACCCCAACCCCTTGCCCCACGCCTGAGCCCCACCCAAAGCTAGAGCCCCCTTCTGCACCCCAAACACCTCATCCCTGGCCCCACTCCAGAGCCCGCACCCTCATTTAGAGTCCTCACCCCCTCCCACACCCCAACCCCCTGCCCCGTCCCAGTTAAAGTGATTGAGGGTGGGGGAGAGCAAGCCACCGAGGGAGGGGGAATGTAGTGAGCGGGGGCAGGGCCTCAGGACGGGATGGGGTTAGGTGTTCAGTTTTGTGCAATTAGAAAGTTGGCAATCCTACCACCAACACATCATACTTTTCCTTTCCATACTTTTACTCTCACTCTGCTTCTCCCCTCTTTCCTTCTCCACTGCTTTCCTGCTCTACTGGCAACATCTCCTCAATCTTGGCTGCTGGTGGATGCAGAGCACCCACTAAATTTTCCCTATGGGTGCTCCAGCCCCAGAACACCCATGGAGTCGGCGCCTATGATTTGACTGTAATCAAGTAATCTTTGGCCATGTTAACTACTCTTCAGTGAGGGGAATCCAGGAAACTATGTTTTCTCTTCTCTTTGCTTTGTCCCAAAGGTGGTAAAAAAATTACATTTTTAGTATTTTGGGGAACACCTATTTTTTGAACATGAATTAACCTTTTCCATGTCTCTTCACATTTGGGGGGAAATCTTCAGTCCCAGACCTAAATCCACCAATTTTGTAGCCCGTATTCCTTCATTGGGTAGAAGTGGAGGGTAAAATTGGGCTTATAATGGAAACTGAATTGCAACCTTAATTTTGAAGCTGCTTACACTCCATAATTAAGCATCAGGGAATCCCTATTAAATATTTACATATTATTTATATTCATTTTATAGATGAAGAAACTAAGGCATAGAAAGATTAAGGACAACACGTGAGATTACGGACAATAATAAGGAAAAATACAAAGTACTACACTTAGGAAGGAAAAATCAATTGCACAAATGCAAATTGGGAAAGGACTGCCTTTGAAGGAGTACTGCAGAAAAGGATATGGAGGTTACAGTGGATCACAAACTAAATATGAGTCAATAGTGTCAAATTGTTCAACAAAAAAAAAAAAGGAAAAACATCATTCTAGACTGTCTGAGCAGGAGAGTTATAATTCTTCCACTCTACTCAGCACTGATAAGGCCTCAACTGGAGCACCATGTCCCATTCTGGGTATCACATTTTGGGAAAGATGTGGACAAATTGGAGAAAGGCCAGAGGAGAGCAACAAAAATGATTAAAGACCTAGAAAACATGATCTTTGAGGAAAGATGGAAAATAATGGGTTTGTTTAGTCTGGAGCAGAGAAGACTGAGGGGAGACATGATAATAATCTTCAAGTACATGAAAGGTTGTTATAAAGAAGAAATTGATAAAATGTTCTCCTTAACCACTCAGGACAGGACAAGTAATTGGCTTACATTGCAGCAAGGGAGCTTTAGGTTGGACATTAGTAAAAGCTTCCTAACTGTAAAAGTAGTTAAGCACTATAACAAATTACCTAAGAAGGTTGTGGACTCTCCATCATTAGAGGTTTATAAGAACAGGTTAGACAAACACCTGTTAGGGAGGGTCTCTCGATAATATTTAATCCTGCCTCAGTGCAGGGGACTGGACTAGATGACCTACTAAGGTCTGTTCCAGTCCTAAATTTCTATCATTCTATGACTATGTGACTTGTCCAAGTTCACACAGCAAATCGATGGCAGAATCTGGAACAGAATCCAAGAGTCCTGACTCTTACTGTTATCACTAGACCATACTCCCTTTCCTTTAAGCTTCTACATTGCTGACATCTGTCTCCCACTAAAGTCTCAAACCAAATTCTAGCTGTTTTTTTAGATTTTGGATTATGTAAACTAATGTATGCACTACCATTTCCTTTGAATCATTTATGTATATCACATAGTGGGTGTCCAACACTATGAACAGAATATATTTTATTGATTTGCTTGTTACCTCTTCCCACCACCCCTTTGTTTATTGTCAGTCTCCACCCCCATGTTCAGTGTGTCATTATAGCTAATCTAGTGTAGGCCTTCTTGCTGTGTGTGTGTGTGTGTGTGTGTGTGTGTGTGTGTGTGTGTGTGTGTGTGTGTGTGTGTGTGTGTGTGTGTGTGTGTGTGAGAGAGAGAGAACGACTTATTGGTACCTCTCCAGTTTGATGTGGTCTGTTCAGAACATTGATCATGCCCGGTAAGTTCAATGCCACAACCACATTAACGGAATACTAATTCTTAATCAAAGTAGGATTTTAGGGAACTGAAACATACCTTTTCATGTCCATTAAACCCTATTCATTAGAGTCTGAAGGAGATTAAATATTACATACAGCTGAAATCCAAAACCACCTGCTTGACAAATCCAATTTTTAAATTAATTTCTTTTTTTCTTTTTCTTTTCTTTTTTTTTAATAAATTAATGATTGTCACTAAACCCAGTAAATAACTTTAAAATCAGGAGAAAAGAATAGGATAGGAAAAATGTCAATCATAAAATCATAGAATCATAAACTTTAAGGTCAGAAGGGACCATTATGATCATCTAGTCTGTCTTTCTGCACAACACAGACCACAGAATCTCACCCACCCACTCCTGTATCAAACCTGTGTCTGAGCCATTGAAGTCCTCAAATCATGGTTTAAAGACTTCAAGGTGCAGAGAATCTTCCAGCAAGTGACCCGTACCCCACGCTGCAGAGGAAGGCGAAAAACCCCCAGGGTTTCTGCCAATCTGCCCTGGAGGAAAATTCCTTCCCGATCCCAAATATGGCGATCAGCTAAACCCTGAGCATGTGGGCAAGACTCACCAGCCAGACACCCAGAAAAGAATTTTCTGTAGTAACTCAGATCCCACCCCATCTAACATCCCATCACAAGCCATTGGGCATATTTACTGCTAGTAGTCAAAAACGAATTAATTGCCAAAATTAGGCTATCCCATTATACCATCCCCTCCATAAACTTATCAAGTTTAGTCTTGAAGCCAATGTATATTTAAAAAAAAATCCTTTTCTAATGCAGACTGTCTCCCAAACCTCACTAAGTTAGACAAATTGACTATATACTTCAGATGAGTCAGTAATAGTACACATACATTTTTTGGCATACACATGTACACACACACACACACACACACACACACACACACTTCATTTTGGACTTGATAGTAAACTGCTCGAGACAGAATCACAGCATAGTTCTAGTTTAGGAACTAAAGAATATTGTATGAAATTGCCCAGGGAATTAATATGGATAGAACATAATTACCCAAGTTGGCGTCTTGCCAGAATACCAGGGTCAACACCCCTACTCTTCTAAAGTCCCAAAGGATCTTTAACATCTGCAAGTGATCAGGAATTTTATTCTGTCTCTGATCTGTAAGATGGCACCATCTCCATCAGCACAGTGCCCCCTAACATCATCTTGGTGCACTGGATCAATACTGACCTAAAGAGAAGAGTGCCATCTGTTTGTTACCTATACATATGTTCCTGCTCATGGGTTTTTGATGGTTTTTACAGCAGAAGTGAAACAGGAAGTGAGTCATTAGTGCTAGTCAGCAAGATCACTGGGGATTTTAACCAGTCAGGAAGCATAAAAATATTCTACCAGACACAATGCTTTATATAAGTAGATCAGCCATGTGGAAGGGGAACCGTATCTTGACTTGAAATCCTATAACACATTTATTTAATGCATATCCAAGAAAAGCTTGAGTTAATTATTCTCGGTGATATTCTAAGGTGGTAAATACCAACAGGGTACATTAGCTTTGGATAAAGTCAGGTTATTTTTTCTAAATGTGTCCTTTTCCCTACCTAGATGGACACTATGCCAAATATACATTAAAAACTTACACTAGTTTAATATCTCCCCTGAAGACATGTATTTACTATCATAAAGGAGAACAACAATTTCTGTGAAAGGAAAGCTTCACTGTGTTTTCAGACAACTGTATTTGATTGACTGCAGCATAGAAAATAAAGCTTTTAAAACACTGAAGCTATGTTTAGAGTTCTGCATGAAGAACAAAATCTCTACCTTAAATAGAGTCAGTGATGCTATCACCTGAGCTAACTGAAGTCCATGCTCATTTTACCTTTCCTTTTCAGCACTTTCCTCTGAGCAAGAGAAAACTGATGGGGCATCACTGCTCTTGTAGTGGGATGTATCCAAAGTCCCAATTTAGCCCACAAAGTACATATAAAAAAAAGTATGCATACTATATTACAAAGTCTGACTCCGAAATGCATTACTATTTGTTTACACTTGTGACAAGTAAGTGGCTTCTCCACCCTCTTGCCCTTTCTCAGTGGTGTCACTCATGCAGACACAGTCACACATGCACACAGGTTCAATGCCACCTTGTTTTCAGAATACACGTTACTGAAGTCATATTGATGAACTTCTTCCTTGCTTAAATCCTCAGTTCCAAAACCCTGCAGAAGCGCGATTGGCAAAGTCATTGAGTGAGCTAAAGTAATGCTGAATCGTATATTATTTTTTGTCCACTAGCACAAGTGGTGTGTGTGTGCGGGGGAGGGGAAATGAAGGGAGGTGTCTTTTCTGGCTGTGCATCTTTTACAGTGCCCTTTACAAGAAGTAAAAGTTTAGGCACTGCTTAAGCTTTAACAAGCAGCTACAGCTAAAACCATGACAAGAGCTCTGTTCTACTGCAATTTCAGTGCTCAGATATCATGTAATGTTACGGGTATTGGAAAGACTGATTAAAAATCACTGTTCAAATATCAAATGTAATGTTCCTGCTATACAATCTCACATGGTTTGCCTTTTTATATATATTTAGGTACATATATAAATAAGTTCTGATCTAAAGCATATGAATGTGATCACCATTAAAATGCATCTGCACATTTTTCTCACAAGTTATACAGCAGAAATGTAGGTATTGTTCAGACATTCACAGATAAATGCACACAGAGAACACAGCTATATTGTTATGCTTATATTTTGTAGGCTGCACTACAATATTCTTGGATAAGCAAACACAATTCTAAAATATCACAAGGGTATGACTTACACATAAGAGTTAACTTTAAGATAAGCATATTATAGGCTGTGGATTCACTGCTATAGTAATATTTCACAAAATATTGTTGACACTGGTTAGAAGACTGTGTTAGCAGCACCATAGTCCAGAAATATTAATGTTGCTACATATTAAAGTGTCATTTTATTTAAGCCTTACCTTGGCTGACTTGCCCTAACTGGTGACAAGGAACTTAATTTATAAGAAGCAAATGGGGACTTTTCTCAGTGCTCGCAGCACAGCTGCTCCCAGTCCTCAGAGAGGCACACGACTCCAGCTCTGTGTACCTCCAAACCCCTCAGCTCATATGCTCTGCTTCTGCAGTTCATGAGAGCTTCTCTGATTGGCTGGCATTGCCTGTCTGCCTGATCCTCTCCCTCTCTCTCTCCTTTTTGCCCCCCTTGTTTTTCTTTCTTAAGCACTTCAGGGCTGTGCAAATTCTAGAGCGTACAGTGTTGGTCCCCCTTTAGCCCTTTCAGCAAAGTCATCTTGCATGAAACATAAAAAAGAAAACATATATCTTAGCTCAGCATCAGCATCACTGCAAAAAAAGAACCCTTTAGTACTAGAGCTCTGGAAAAATGACAGCTCTGTGGCAGTTAGCCCATAAATTCAGTACAGGAGATGGAGGGGGCAGCAGAAAGAAGGGGCTTGGCTGTCAGATGGATTGGGAGTGCACAGAAGGAGTGTACAAGGGAAAGCACACAGTAAGGCATTGGTTGGCAACCTGGTAATAAATTTTCATATTTCGGTGCAAAGTCGTCACAGCCAGCTAAACATTCAACTGCTAGCTCATTCATCAGCGATCCACACGATATGATGGTGGCTGAGAGATTCAATTTGAGTGATGTCCTTTAATGTCTTATTCCAGTCTTGCCAGGGCACAGATAGCTCACCCCCTCCAGGTCAGCACTATATATTTAAAGAAGAATAGATATGGATTTTCTGCCATTCAACACACCCTTCTTTACATTATTCTACTATAAACTGAAACTCTGTAGGTATTTTGTTGCCTCAGACAGCTCTGTGTCAGGACACGCTGGCTTCATGAAAAATGTATTCCAGAATCCGTGTCTTCTTTAACACCTTCAGTCCAGACACAGACATACCCATCCACCCCAAGATAAATAGCATTGGCCTGATCCAGGTTTTAGATAACGGAGTAAACAAGTGCCAGATGCTGCTTACCCAACCTGCTGTGGGCAATCCATAAGAAATGTAATTACCATATAAGTGGCAACTCTGGCACACAGACTGTTGGCAGTCAGAGATCCTGTCTTTAGCTTCTGGGTAGCAGCATGAACTGGGATGGGTGGACAGATGAAACTGAATATGCTGAAGTTACACAAGGAGGAAAAATAGGAGAGAAAATAATCTCATAGTGAAACAAAAAAATGCAGATGCTCTAGACTGGATAAAGGAGAGATGGCATGAGAAATTCTACAATGTAATGTAATTGGACTAAACACCAATATCCTGAATTAAATGCAGGGAGTAGCAGAATTGTGTCTTTGGGATGTACATTTTAAAGACGTAACTTTAAAATTTGTGGAGAAATATTGAAGCCAAAAGGAGTTAGGAGTTTGGATTTGAGAAATCTAAACTCAGAAGGAAGTGAAACAGAAACTGTTTCCATCCGCTATTTGTGTGTCCTCTGGCTTGCAACAGCAACACATATGAATCAGTGCTTTAATGTTCAGTATTTCTGCATGCCCTCTCTCATGAAGCTTCAGTTCTGAACAAACCAGGTTTTATCTTTCTCCAGATTCAGATTTTTTGTTTTTAATTCAGCTCTTTTTGTTGTTGCTGTGTTTCAAATCTCCCCCATCACAAAGGGGTAGGAGTGGATGTGTGTGTGAAAAAAAACAAAGCAAAGCACAACAAAATAAACAAACCAAACATTTTACTCTTTAATGGGTGATACAGCTTCATTTAAAAAAAAATCACACTAAGATATTCTCTAGAAATGCTGTACTCAGTATATTTCACTGCCTTTAGTGATAAGAGACAAAATGTTTTCCTGCCTGTCTGCCTCTGAAGCATTTGTTGAGATGCCACCAATATGCAACCTGGGGACAGACTTGAAAACAAAATTGTAAGTCTTCCCTAGTGGTTTTCACTGGCTAAGATAGAACTAAGCACATCCGCTGGACATTCATAATGCAAATCAACAGGCATTTGCTACTGTACTGAGTAGTACACTAGGATGACATGCAGAGAGGACTATTGATAATACCAAAGAGCAGTATACAAATTCCATAAAGAGAGTTTACAAGTTGAGGATCTCTATGTTTTCTGCAACAAAGAGTCCTGTGGCACCTTATAGACTAACAGATGTATTGGAGTATAAGCTTTCGTGGGTGAATACGCACTTCGTCAGATGCATGCATGCATGCTTATGCTCCAATACGTCTGTTAGTCTATGGTTCCATAGGACTCGTCGCTTTTTACAGATCCAGACTAACATGGCTACCCCTCGGATACCTGACTCCATGTTTTCTGACATTATACAGACTTCTCTCAGGAAACATCAATGTAAAAAGTTTACAGGGAGCACAGCAAGATGCACTGGTATAAAATGATTAGAAATGTTCTGAACATTTTGGAATTATTAGAGGGGCTCATGAGAGGAAAGGGACAGTCTGCATTTCAGACTCTTCTTCCACTCTGGAGTTTATAAGGAGAATCAAAGGGAGCGAACAGCCCGCCTATATAAAATCAAGTAATTTGTGTGAGGTGCTCAAAGATGATTGCAGAAAAACATATAATATCAGTCACCAGGGCCGGCTCTGGCTTTTTTGCCGCTCCAGGCAAAAAAGCCTCCCACCACCCTCCCGCCACTCCCTCCCCACAGCGTGGCAGGGGAGGGCGCCGAGCCTGGCCGCGGGCCACTCTCCCCGACCGCCGGAGCACCGGGGGGAGGGTGGCGAGCCTGCCGCGGCTCCGCGGGCGGCCAGAGCCCCGGGAGGAGGGCAGAGCGGAGGGCGGCGAGCCCGCCGCAGCTCCGCTCTCCCCGGCGGCCAGAGCACCGGGGGAGGGCGGCGAGCCCGCTGCGGCTCCGCTCTCCCCGGCGTCCGGAGCGTCACGGGGAGGGCGGCGAGCCCAGTCGCGGCTCCGCTCTCCCCGAGTCCGGAGTGCCGCAGGGAGGGCGGCGAGCCCAGTCGCAGCTCTGCTCTCCCCGGCGGCCGGAGCACCGCGCCGCACCGCCCCCCTCCAGGTGCCACCCCAAGCACAAGCTTGGTGGGTTGGTGCCTGGAGCTTGCCCTGTCAGTCACTGGAATTTATTACTGCACTAATCTCTGAGACTGAGAGAACTGGCATTGCGGATGCCAAGTTCCTACTTGTATTACTTCGAGCGTGTTGGAAGAATCCTTTCATTGAGTGATACATACATACCTAAGTGATACGTACCTACCTATGAATCTAATCCAGAATTCATGAAAGACCTACTACTGAAATATGAAAGATAAAATTACTGTCCTGGATTGTGACAGTACTATCAGAGGTATTCCCAGGGAAATTTAGGCATATCATGTTCAAGTAATTCTATACATAATTTTATCTCAAGAGTCCAGTAGGCTCCTGTACTTTTTAATTCTCAAAAGGTAGAAACTCCTCCTGCAGACTACATTCAGAAAGTTCCTTTTGTGAACTCATGAGACTGTGCCAATCATCACAAAAAAACCTGTGCTTTTTAGTATTTTCCAGTGTAAGGGCTTGTTATACAGTACTTCTAAGAGTAACACTGAAATAGAGGTTTCTATTTGTGAAGTAGTACATGCAGCTCTTCACTACAGCATTAATCCTGTTAGTTTACATTAAAAAAGAAAACATGCAGTATTTCACCTTCCGGCTCCCGGAAGCCATGCCATGACCCAGCTCCGAGAGGTGGGGGGCCGCTTCAAGCCTAGGAGTCAGAGAAGGGATAAGCCACTGCTTCCGGGAACTGGTTGAGGTAAGCACTGCTCAGAGCCTGCACTCCTGAGCCTCTCCCCATGTCCCAACCCCCAGCTCTGGTCCCCCTCCCGCTCTCCAAACCCCTCAATCCCAGCCCAGAGCACCCTCCTGCACCCCAAACCTCTCATCCCCAGCCCAACCCCAGAACCCGCACCCCCAGCCGGAACCTACACCCCTTCCCGCACCCCTGCCCCAGCCCTGATCCCCCTCTGAACCCCTCGGTCCCAGCCCAGAGCACCCTGCTACACCCCAAACTCCTCATCCCCAGCCCCACCCCAGAGCCCACACTCCCAACCAGAGCCCTCACCCCCTCCCGCACGCCAACCCCAATTTTGTTAGCATTCATGGCCTGCCGTATAATTTCTATTCCCCGATGTGGCCCTTGGGCCAAAAAGTTCACCCATCCCTGGTTTAACAGATTTTGTTAACTATTTGCAGAATAGTTCTAATTTATCTGGTCTCTCTTTGCTGTCGCTTATTATGCTAAATGTATTGATCATCTTGCAGTTAACTGCTTGAAAACAGATCACTCAGCTAATATTAAAACAGTTACAAAAAGACTGAATCTTTCATTAGTAAATAAGGTAATAACAAATCAGGGTCATTTACAGATTGCAAACTGCCAGCACCTCGGGGATGTTCAGAAAGGCTAATCATTGGCAGAATGATGCTGCCAGATCAACTTAACATTTTTTTTTATTTGTACTGTGTACAGCAGCAGACAAAGAAACTTAACACTTTTGTTGCCAAGGATCTCACCACTGCTTCTAGGTTTCTACTGTTAATATGACATTAACACCAGGGAAAGCCCTCCTCCCTCCCCCCCCCCGCTTATTTTTTTAGCTGAAACTTTCCAGTTTTACAAGAACAGTTAGAAATTATTCCTTCTTTTCAGCAGTCACATGAGGCCTTTTTGTTGTTTTAGCATCAATCTACTTTAACACACGAAAAGGAATGAGATTGCCATCTCTGAAAATGAATGAAACTAGCTCTTTAAATAATAATGTTTTTCATGGTTGTGGGCAGGGCAAAATGTTTGACTGGACTCCACCATATTTTTTGTCCTCTGCTCTAATGCATAAGAACAGCCAGCCACATCTGTACGTCTGTCTGTCATACTGATGTCTCTCTCCTTTCATTATCTTACTTCTTATGTCATCAACACTTTTTAACCCATTCATCCCCATTTACAAGACCTTGCCAAGTTACTGACATACATAACAGCAAAACAATAGATGTCAATATACAGCAGACCATTTCAGTGGGATGGTCACTAATTATTATGACCCTCATCTTGTTGTTTGATATTCATATTTATTGTATATTGTTTTAATTAAATTCTAAGGTCCTCTAGACAGTATTTTCCCTTGAGTTTTGACATCGCCTAGCATGTTGAGGCCTGTATCCTGATTAGGACCTCTGGGAACTAACATAGTACAAATAATAATACTCTTTAAAGTCTTTTTACATACTACTATAGTATAGTGTATACATTAATGTACCACCTCCATGAAAGATTACTATGGGCCTAATACTGCCCCCATTAAAATCAATAGGAGTAAGGGGTTCCAATTTTGGTTAGACATATTCCTAGAGGTTACATCACATGACATATTAATCTTTAATTAAAGATTAATCTTTAACTCCTGGAGACTCCAGGACATTCATGGAAGGTTGGCAACCCATTGGGCATTCTTCCATTGACCTCAGTGCAAAAAAGGCCCTAACGTTGCAGGCATACTCATCACAGCTTTGGAACAGACCATGCATCTCTCCCCTAACCTATATTTCTTTAGGACTTGGAGTATATTTTATTTGTCTAGAAAGTACATACCACACTTTGGGTTCTGTAGAAATAATAAAAGAATAATTATTCTAAGAACAGGGCCGGCTCCAGCTTTTTTGCCGCCCCAAGCTGCGAAGGAAAAAAAAAAAGAAAGAAACCGATTGAGCTACCGCCAAAGTGCCACCGATGAGGGAAGAGAGGGAGTGAAGGACCCACCGCCGAATTGCCACTGAAGACCCGGATGTGCCACCCCAGCAATGGACGGAGTGCCGCCCCTTTCTATTGGCCACCCCAGGCACCTGCTTCCTTCACTGGTTCCTGGAGCTGGCCCTATCTAAGAAGACATGAGGGGCATGGATTTGATATCACTACTCAAAATACCTAACACATGCTTCACACTGAAGTTCGTCTCAACTTGGCATTTCACATTTCTCACTGAAGTTTCATCTCTCCAACCTACTACTTGTCTAGAACCAAACTTAGCCTTGAGCAAGAGAAAAGAGGAAAAATAATCAGTGAAAATAGTAACCACAGCTAGTGCAGAGATCCTCCAAAGTCTCTGGTCAACATTTTCACATCCGAGTTTGTAAAATTTTCATAAGTACTGAGCTTTTGCAGTTCCCATGGATTACCAGATGATTGTCACTCCTGAAAACCAGGACACATTTATTTAGGGGTCCAAATAAGTGTAGGCACCCTATACTAAAGGGGCCTCTGAACTTAATTGGGAGTGTTCCATTTGGGAAGATCCTTTGTGCTGCAATCCAACCTTGGAGACCATAACTCCCATGATGCCTTGGAAAGGGGGGGAAGAGAGAGAGAGCGAGAGAGAGAGACTTCCTGTGTGGTGGGCTCCATTTTGGGAGAGGAGCTGAGCTTGTTGTGTGGAGCTCTGTCCATACCAGGAGCTGCTGCTAACTGTTGTTAGGAAGCCAGAAGCTGCTGCTGAGAGCCCATTGGGGCTTTGATTGAGCTGAGTATTCAGTGGTGGTTGGTGGCTTCACTGGAGCCAAGGCAAAGACTGTTGCTGTGCCTACAGCTGACTGAGGTAGGCCTGAGGTGAAGGCAGTGTTAGTAACCACCCCCCGTTGTTTGAGAAAGTACTTGCAAGGGAAGGGGGAAACAGCAAAGAGACGCTAAGAGGTGATCTGAGTCTGAGAAGAGGCAGAGTGGTCTTCTCATCAAACCAGAACCCAGGGTTGCTGACATTTGTTTAAAACAACTCCAATCTTCAGAGGGGTTGTGCAGCTTGTTCCCTTGGCTGGATTGAGTCACTGGATCAATGGAGAGCTGTTTCCAGTTTCAAGATCTCCAAGTGTGCCCACACAAGGGTTTATAACTCTGAAATCCAGAGAAGTGTACAATCCGGGTGGGGTAAATGATGGCAATGTACATGCAAATTATATAAGCTTAATTTATTACTGTAAACTATATTTGTTAATTGATTTGTTGAACTGCCTCCTTCCTGATTTAAATTAGTGGTGACATTTAATCTCAGTCTGTTATATCATGTTTTCTTAAATTGTTAAAGGTGTCTTAATTCTATTCTAAGTGCATATTGGGTATATATTATTTATCATTTGTATTTCTGAATTAAGCCAATTGCCCAGATCAGCTCAGGTTTATTCCTGGAGGCTCCCACTGTACACTACTGAGTGTGTACAGGGCCCAGCCAGGTGAACTGCCAATTTCAATTTCCTCTACAAATAAAAGGATGGCAGCAGAGGGATGGATGGAGGATTCCCACCTATCCAACACCACCACTGGGATACTCAGGACCTCCTTTAATGTCAACAACATCAGGTGAGTGGTGCCTGTTACCGAGTAACCCAGGGAGGAATGGTGGGGTTACATAGGGATTTAGGAGACTCACTCTAAGCACACTGATTTGTAAATTTTATCCTTTGTGTTTTGAAAGCTTTTGAAACCCATAAAGACTATTGGACAAAAGTGGACTGAATATAGCCCTTTAATAGACATAATCCTTGTAATGAAACTATGAATCCTTGTGTTCGTGCCAGTAAGACTGGACATGAAACAATTTTCCACAACTGTCAGACTAATGAAAAGTTACACAAGAGATATAGGATCACATTAAAATTAATACAAACATTATTTGTTGATTATAGATACTCTTACAGATATCAAAGCAATTGCCTTAAAGAACGAACACTTCAATATAACCACAGTAAATATATACTATGCACAGTAACAGTCTTCTACCTTGTTCTGGAATGTTCATCCTATCAAGCAAGAGGATGGTTAATTCTCTATAATCTCATAATCCTCAAACTCCTGACTGAGACTGCTTACAAGGATGCCAGTTAGTGCTAATTGTGGCAGTGGATTTTTTTATAAAAAGGTTTGGTAACATGTCCACTGGGAAATTGATTCAGACAAGCATTTCATTTTACATAAGTCCCCGCTGGTTGGTCCCCTTCCTCATCTGGCCCTCCATATTTCTTTTTAAAAGTTTCTTTTAAAGTTTGAATGTAAAAAGAAACTATTTGTAAAAGATTTGCAAATTCTGCAACAGCCGACAAAACTCAAGCCAATGGTGATGTTGCTGATGCTGCCTTGGCTCCCTATACATCTAATACCACTGGAGTGTTTTCTAACAAAACAACAACAGCTGTTGCTAAATAGAATTATACCAATAATAGTTGCTAATCACAGACAATGAGTGACACGAGGGCCCATTTCCCCTTAGTATTCCATAAAACGACAGGCAAAACATGCTCCCTGGACATGTAGAAAACAAAGTTGCACATGCCATGCAACTACCTGTTCCCATCGAATTATGAACTCAACAATTCCCTCTTCAGTTGCAAAGTACAGAGAATATGAAAGCATCTCAGCTAGAGGGAGGAAAATAGAAGTGCCATTTCCTTTACTGAGCCCTCATCCACACTAAAAAGTTAGGCTGACCTAACTACATTGCTCAGGACTGTGAAAAATTTCACACTCTGTGAAATATAGGTAAGGCAACCTAAGCTCTGGTGTAGACACCACGAGGTTGACAGAAGAATTCTTCTGTCGTCCTAGCTACCAGCTCTCAGAGAGGTGCACTTACTTCAGTAATGGAAGAACCCCCTCCCATCACTGTAGTAAGTAACTAAACTACAGCGGTCCTATAGCGTTTCTACTAGTGTAGACAAAGCCTGAGTTTCTGCATCATTGTACATACTGAATGGAAGAAAGTGAGAAAAACGAGAAGACACAACTAGAGACAGTGCTGTGTCTGACTCACATGTCAAGACATCTTTCTGCCTACTCTTTTACTCTTCATATTAGTAAATACTGTACCCTGCACTTAGTCAGGATACACCTAAGCAGGAAGCCCCCTTAATTGAGACGTCTCCCATGAAACCAAAATATCCTTAACAATATATAATAGCAATGACTGCTGTTTATTAGGGATACTTTCAAGTAACTGAGTAGGGCTTACAGAAGGAGATGAAGAATTTTTGTGAATCTACACTTATGCTCTTCTAAACTAACAGAGCCAAAAGAAATAATCTCTGATATACTGACATTAATGCTAACTCACAGACCAACTCTTTCCAGAGAGTGATACTGCTAGTTATTTATATATTCTATTTGCATATAATAAACAATCTGGCTTCAAAATTTTGTTTTCAAGGTAAGCGTGTAATAGTGGAATTGGATGGCTCATGTGAATGATAATGAGATACAGAATCTATCACCTCTCTGGCATTTCTTTCAATTCACTTCAGGTCAGCACTGAGCAAATCTTAACATGTAAAAGCTGCATAGTCACCTAAGGGGCAGGAGTTGGTGGTTTCAGACCAATTTTTACAGGACAAATGATAACTTCATGAAAATCAATTACAGCTGATATCAACTAGCCATACTTGTTGGACAAAGGATTGAATGGTCATGGAGATAACTTATCTCACTTCTATTGGTGGCCCCTTCATTTCAAGGACATTTATAATGCTCTGTGGAGGAACCTTCTCCTGTCTCTTCAATATCTGTAACTCATAGAATCTTAGAAATGTGGAGCTAGAAGGGACCTCAAGTGGTCATCTATTCCATCCCGTGTGCTGAGGCAGGACCAAGTATACCTAGACCACTCCTGACAGGTTTTTGTTTAACCTGTTCTTAAGAACCTACAATGATGGGAATTTCACAACTTCCCTTGAAAACCTATTTCAGTACTTAACTATCCTTATTGTTAGAATTTTTTTTCCTAATATCTAACCTAAATCTCCCTTGCTACAGATTAAGCCCTTTACTTTTTTTTCCTGCATTCAGTGCATAAAGAGAACATTTGAGCACCACCCTCTTTAAAAGAGCCTTTAACATATATGAAGACTTATCATCCCCTCCACCCCAGTTATTGGGTCTTTTTCCTTAACACTTAACATGCCCATTTTTTAACCTTTTCTTTTAGGTCAGGTTTTCTAGACCTTTTATCATTTTTGATGCTCTCCACTGGACTTTCTCCAATTTGTCCCCATCTTTCATAAAGTGTGGCACTCAAAACTGGACATAAGACTCCAGCTGAGGCCTCACCAGTGCCAAGCAGAGCGGACAATTACTTCCTGGGTCTTACATACAACACTCCTTTTAATACACTCCAGAATGATAGTAGCCTTTTTCTCAACTGCATCACATGGTTGGCTCATATTCAATCTGTGATTCACTATAACTCACATATCTTTTTCTACAGTACTGCCTAGCCAGTTATTCCCTATTTTGTACCTGTGCATTTGATTTTTCCTTTCTAAGTGTAGTGTTTTGCATTTGTCTTTACTGAGTTTCATCTTGGTGATTTCAGACCAATTTTCCAATTTTGTTTTTCAATTCTAAATAGACACGTTTTGTTTCTAATGTTGTAAACTTCACCCCTTTCACAAGCACTCAACATTTATTTCAATAATAAACTAAACAATACAATATAAACCACTTACATTTCTGCGTATGTCAGAACCACCAAATTATGGAGAAGATAACTGAATGTTGGCCAACAAATATCTGCAGACGTTTAGTCAAAAGTTGAATGTATATTTTCATCAAGTGACACATTTTATGTAACAATCAGGATTCTGAACATGAAGAACTTTCTAAACAGAAAGTCTCTTCTAATGCCTGTGTTCAGGAATGACATAGCTTTAAGGGATATGATGAACGTCCTATAAGACAGTAGACCAGCACAAAGTAACTCTAGCATAAACTCAGCAATACACTGGGTATGGATTGAAAGTGAGAATTCTGAAATGTAGTAAGATGAAAAAATTTCTATTGATCTGTGAGTGTTCATTCCATTGAAACTAAACTAGTGAAACATGACGAAGCAGTGTTAAGGAAAAGAAAAACTTCCAAGTGCTATTTTGCCCCCCTTTTTTACAGGATAGAATCTGCTTTGAGACTTGGAAGAGGAGTACTTAGGGTTCCCATTGCTATTATTATTCCAGGCACTACTACCTTCTTTAATCTTAGGAAAACTTTCGTAAAACATTGAAAAATAAATCCATTGCTGCCATGTGAGAAACTCTACAGGATCTATGCTTTAAAAAAAAAAAAGTTAAAAAAAGAAAATGTGTCACGTTTCTCAACCTATACTTATGGACACTGCTAACTTGTAATAGCACTTTGCACTAATATGGTACCACAACTGGCCTTTGGAAGTGCTAAACCCACTGTTAAGATGTCTAAATTGTTAATGAATCCACTTTGTGGGACAATCACATTTAGCACAAGGGCATAGATTCTATTATTGTCTGAGCACACTCGTTCCATTAGCTTTGGGTGAACCTAATTTCAGGCCAACGCAGAAAAAAGAAGGAGACAGAGCAGTCTTCTGGGAGGAAAGAAAAACTGAGCAGATGGAAGGCATACAAAACCCACCTTCCTGGGAGTCCCCAAAATCTTAACACTTGGCTCATTTGCACTTTCATATGAAGAGCTCAAATGAACAACTGAAGCACCAAGAGTTTATGGGATTTTCTTGAAGTCACACCATGAATCAGTTTCAGAACTGGAAACAGAAGTCAAGAAACTAAGAGTAATTCCTATTTCCTGTTTTTACCAGAAGAAAACATTCCAGTTCTGCCAGACAACAGTATTCTCCTAGTTAGAAAAAAAAAAAAGTAATTGAAATACTGCTGTTTATTGAGATTTAAAAAAATGCTTTCCATAAGTGGGGAAGCATTTTTGAATACTATTTTTTTTGTTTCTTGTGCTATTTAGCTTACTTTAGGATTAGTGAGAATTGCAAACAATGTTAGTATGTTTTTGTAGATGCATAGGCAACAAAAAGTACCCTTATATTGATTGGTGACAAGCAATGAAACAAACATATGTTTGCTATTTTCCCCAAGCATAAACAGAGCATGGAGGTTTTCTGAATTGTACATTCTGTTTTATTTTAATTAAAATTAAATGTTTAGTTACATTTCTTCTGTTCTGTCAAAGAATTCAATAGATGAAATGATTAATGGGGAAAATGGCAGCATTTTCTTTAGTGCCCACATCATAAACACATCGTAGATTATCGAACATCTTTTCACTAGAGTTAGGAAAACTAAATTAATGTGAAGCCTGATTCATAGTAAAAAGGTTAGCTAGAGTACTGTGCTTTTGTCTTATGTCTACTAAGAGCAAAGGCAAATTTTTCGCAAAGCAACATTTGGTAGTGAATATCCTAAACAATGTGAGACATAATCTTCTTCCATTGTTATTGGAAGTTATTGTTATAGTTTTATCCTCCCTACCCTATGTTGATTTAAGTCAGACTTATCGGGTTAATTACAAAGTCTGGTTGTATTCTGAAGATTGATTATAACAATGGCATATTCATAGATTTTATGGCCAGAAGGTACCATTAGATCACTGAGTCTGATATCCTATATAATACAAGCCATATAATTTCATTCATATTTCCTCCTATTGAGCCAACAACTTGTGTTTGACTAAAACATATGTTCCTGAAAGACCTTCAGTCTTCATCTGACAATTTCAAGAGATGCAGAATCCACCGCCCCATCCGCCAGTCCTATACACTCAACCGGAAATCTGCAAGTCAAACTAGTCCTTTCCTTCTTAAGTATCACCTATAATTAAGGTTCTGCAGGCCAAGCTATGCCCTCAGTTACACCAATGCAACCCCCTTGTCTTAAGTGGAGTTGTACAGGTGTAAATGATTGGCCTTGTACCTGGCTTTTAGTGAAAAATTCTGGTCATGATTGGCAGGGGAGAGTATGCTTCATGCTATTCACTTGGTAGCTAGAGACAATAGCCTAACTTTATATTTACCACTAAAAGAACAAGATGTGACTGAATATACATGAAAAGCATGTTTATTCTGTAAGTAGGTGCCATTTTTACATAATTTCCTTTCAAAATAGCAGTAATTGCTGAGCTAAGAGAGCTATAGCTTATAAAACAGTTTAATATTCCATACTAATGAGGAACTAAACAGTTAATCTCTAAACATATCTAAAAATGGAAATCTTTAACAGTGAGTTTGGCAAAGTTGAAAGCTAATTAAATATTTCCCTCCCTAGTTCCTTGTAATATAAGGCTATGGGATTAATTGTCTATATATCCATCCTTCATTTTTTCCTTTCTTCGAAATGCCTCATTAGAAGTAAAAGTTCATTGCTGCAAATGGAAGTTGAGACTACGGCATGCATGTTTTTCATGCAGTTGACATTTTAGCGATGACAAAGATTATTTTAACATTTAGAGAATCTAGGTTGTATTTTATGGTCAGAAAATTAAAGTCAGTTGTGTTTGGGGTGCTGGAGGAGGCCCTGGGCTGCAGTAGGGGGGTTGGGGTCTGGAGTCTGGGAGGGAGTTAGGGTGCGGGCTCTGTCTGGATGGCGCTTACCTCAGGCGGCTCCCAGTCGGCGGCGCAGCGGGGCTAAGGCAGGCTCCCTGCCTGCCCTGGCTCTACGCTGCTCCCGGAAGTGGCTGGCATGTCCGGCCCCTAGGTGGAGGCATGGCCAGGTGGCTCTGCACGGTGCGTGCTGCCCCCACAGTTCCCAATTGGATGCGATTTCTGGCCAATGGGAGCTGCGGAGCCAGTACTGGGGGTAGGGAGAGCATGTGGAGATTCCCTGATCACCCCTGCACCTAGAGGCCAGACATACCGGCCGCTACCGGGGAGCTGCACAGAGCCAGGGAGTCAGGGAGCCTGCCTTAGCCCCGCTGCACCGCCAATCGGACTTTTAATGGCCCGGTTAGTGGTACTGACCAGAGACACCAGAGTCCCTTTTCAACCAGGAGTTCCAGTTGAAAACCGGACTCCTGGCAATCCTAGTTGGAGCCTAAGTATGTCAGTTAAAAATCCCAGGCCTATTATTGCTTCATTTATGACACTTCATACAATAATACACTGTATTGGTATCTGTATTTTATATTAACCACATTCATTTAACAATTACAATAAACTATATAATATTATTGCAACGCCATTCATCATGCTGTAGTTTAGGGTTTAGTGAGATGTCCTTCATCCAAGTTCTATAAGGGGATCCCAACCCCCGTCCCCACCCACCCACATTCATTTAGAGGTTACCAACTTGCTCACAGGGTTACCAACCGACCTGGATGGCCCAGGAGTCTCCCGGAATTGCTCTCAATCTCCTGGTTGCTATTGAAATCAATCTGGGAGATTTTAATAGGCCAAAAGTCTGGTCAGCGGCACACTTCCCTTGACCCCACATGGCTCTCGGAAGCAGCCAGCATGTCCCTTTGGCCCCTAGGCGCAGGGGCAATCAGGGAGGCGCCACACTCTGTCCCCACCCTGACAGCTGGCTCCGCGGCTTCCATTGGCCAGGCAGCACGGCCAATGGGAGTTGAAGGAGCGGTGCCTGCAGGCAGGATCAGTGTGCAGAGACCCCGGCCGCCCCTGTTGCTTCCAGGAGCAGCCTGAGGTAAGCATCGCCCAGCCGGAGCCCGCATCCTGCACTCCCCCCCCATACTCCGAACTCTTTGGCCCTACCCTGAAGCCCAGAGCCCACACCCCCTCCCACACCCTCATCCATGCCGGTGAAAGTGAGTGATGGTGGGGAGAGTGAGCGATGGAGGGAGGGAGGATGGTGTGAGACGGGCTGGGGTAGGGACATGGCCTCAGGGAAGAGGCGGGACAGGGGATGGGGAAAAGTTGTCTGGGTTTGTGCGATTAGACAGTTGGCAACCCTACCTGCTCACTGTCAATTTTACATGAAAATAGCCCCCCCCCCCCAAATCTATTTTTTAAGAAAGCATCATTCAAAAAATTGAAGCGAGATCCTTTTCTCAGCTATGATGCAAAGCACTACACTAATCAATTCAGTGTGTAACTGAACAATCTAATTTAGTTATCCAAATTTGAAAATTGGGCTCAAAATATGTAACTAGGTGACCTTAGGGAGTTATACTGTGGGGTGCATAAGCCATTTATTTTAATAACTTCTTTTTACAGAAAAATCTCCAGGGTTTTGGTTGTACCTCAGGAAACGTAGCAGCTCCTACTTTATCCTCAGCAAAAAAAAGGAGCTGGGGAAATGGGGTGAGAAGGGTGATCATTTATATACTATATTAGGTCCAAGTTCTGAATTGTGAGTGGGTAGTTATGTGCCAGATTTTCAAAATGGTATAGTTGTTGTTGAAATCCCCTTATCACTAAATTAGAAATTGTGCCCTACTTACAGATTTTTATTTGCTGTAGTGTAGCAAAGTATTATACTATACTGTGTGTCCTTGACAAAACAATATTCAGGCCTTGCTGTTGATACCACTTTTATAAGTCATTTACACCTGAATATAGTAACCCAAAATACATGGGGGGGGGGGGAAAGTCTACTGCTCCAGAGCACTTTAAACTCTGTATTCTAAAACTGATGACTCAAATATGTCTACTGAGACAAAAGCCTTGTTAATTAACTTATTGAAGTGTACAGAACTTCTTAACACCTGCAAACATCAATAAATAAGCAACAAACTTTCCATTGATTATTTTCAGAGATCGAAAGGCCTCTGCCAAATACCTCATTACTTATATACATTCAGTGGTTGTCTTTTGATTCTCAAGGAGCCCCAGACCACATCTTCAATGCAGTTCCTGGCTTCACTCAACATTGAACCAAGGGTTTTCATTATTCCCTGCTTGTATGTGTTTCAAACACTTTTCTGACTTTTAAACTAGTGAAGCAGACACCTGCATCACAAAGCACATATTCTGTTCGTTCTTTACAGTCAAACAAGCCTCAATCCAAAAAACTCTTAAACACATGCATATCTTTATGCACGTTAAAAGGTTCCACAGAGTGAATGTCTAGACATTCCATTGATTTCAATCGTTATTGAGCAGTAATGAGAAATGTCCTATTTTGATTACAGAGAAGCTTTAAGACAATTTAATTTTTAACACCACAGTACAAGTGTGTTCTCCAGATCCTGTAAATGCATATGTATGAGCTTATCTTTATTACAGCCTTGTCCAGCATGTAGAGTACGTGTAGCTACATGCCACAGTGAAAGGCAGGTTGTGTCCACCCTGCAGTGTGTAGCTACTGGCTCTGGTAGGGGGAAGGCTCCAGCAGTGCGGAGGCAGTGGAATACTATATTGGTAAAAATGGCAGCATAGACTGGGGAGGCTCTGCTTTGGTGTGATGATGACCATGTAGGGTATAAATACCCTAGGATTGTGCATGTCTCTACCTGCATAAGCCATACCTCACCATCTAGCCTCCTATTTTTACCCGTGCTAGCTGGGCATGCAGCATCTGTACTCTACATACCACCACAAGGGTAAACATACCTTGCCATGAGTAGTAGCATTGATTGCAATACACTACTCAGAAGAGCAAAGTTAACCCCACGAGTAAATATTTGCAGGATAGGGCCATATTTCGTTATGTAAAGCTTTACTAGTGACCAGAGTTGTGCAAATAATTGATTTTTTGGTTTGATAGCCGTTCCAAAAAATTGAAAAAAAGTTGTGTTTTGATTTTGGTTTTACAAAAATACAAATGAAGACCATTTGACAGGAAATGGTAGATTCATCTGGGCACTTAGGTGCCATTCATAAAACTGAAGAGGAGTAGCCCCCTCTCCTCTACCTTTAATCCAATAGCCCAGTGATTAGCAAAGTCACCTGAGCTATCTCTGAACCAGATTTGAATCCCCACAAATTTGTTTTGATTTTGGCTAATTGTTTGGTCAAATAACAAAAAAATCAGAAATATCAATATCTCACATGTCCAAATCACAAATTTCCATTTTTGTTTGTGGGGGGAGGCTAAATTCACAAAGGGAAGTTAGGTTCCATCCATATAACAGAGATAGTGATGGTGCTGCCATCCCCCTTAAGCCCAGTGGTTAGTGCACGCACCTCAGATATGGGTGAGTCTGGCTCATATCCCTGCTCTGGAGTATCCCCCTCACCCCATTGGTGAGCATCCTCCAGGGTACCGGCTATTCTGGGGTGGGTCTCTCTTAGTCTCTCCTGTTGAAGCTGTTCCTCTTCGTTTAAATATTCATAGGAGAAAGAACTTGAATCATCTCTGTTTTGTGATTGGTGCCTAAGTCCCCTTGTGATTTCAGACCCCTACCATGAAATATTTAATTTTGGACATGTCAAAATTAGTGTTTCAACATTGCTGATTTTTTTTTTTTACCAGAACAATTAGACAAAATTGACATGAAATAGTTTGGTCAACCCAAATGTGCATTTTTTTCACTGAAAAAAAGTTTTGGCCAAAAAATTTGGTGCAGCTCTACTAGTGACCCACATGTCATAATGTAACCTTTGGGTGGGCTAGAGTTCACTTCATTTCCCATCTCCAGTGCCTTTAAAAAAATTAAAAAACACCACCGACTCCTCCCATAGAAAGTAGCTGGACACCCAGAGTTCAGTCTCTAAGGATTTTCAGCAAAGATTACACAGGGTCAACCTCCCTACATTCAAGTCCCAAAGGGAACTAAAGAAATAGATGTAATTAAATAACCTTATAAAATCTTACGATGAAAGAAACAAACAATCTAATTTTTACAGCATGACATGGCTATTTTATAATCCACAGCCATTGCCATTACCTTCACAGTTATACATAAACATAAATAAAGAAAACAAATTAAAATCTGAACAGTTCAGTCCCCACAGAAGTTCAGTGAGAAGAAACTGAAAGTTCCCAAAAGCTTAGGTTTTGTTCTCCTAAGTCTCAGAGTCTTTGATCATCAAATCTATACAGTCTGCTGAGTCTAAAACAACATCCTCCTTCCACTTGCTTGTAGGAAACTTCACTTGGAATCCATGCAGACTCTTTCTCTATTGCAATCACTGCTAGCCAGTCAGCTCACTGATTAACCAATCACTCAGTTAAGTGTATAGATTTTTAAAAAAACCTGTTACAAGAAAATACAGAATTGAGAATAGCAAACTAGAAATGACTCTTTCCCCATCACTACATTTAAAGAAAAGTCTGTGAATCAGACTAGCTGAGACAATTTAACTGGAACAGTTTGGCTAAAATCAAAACATTCAAAGCATACAATTAAAATGGAAGTTATTTTTCCATTTTATATATATAAACTGGGAGGGAAAAATAACTTCCATTTTATATACACACTCCTATCTCATAGAACTGGAAGGGACCCCGAAAGGTCATTGAATCCAGCCCTCTGCCTTCACTAGCAGGACCAAGTATATAGAGCTATAATTAGCATTGCCCGTGCTTCCCCATTAGAGAGTTAACATCACCACTAACCTGCTGCAAAATGCTTCAGAGTTAGGGACAATAGACTGCTTTCTGCTCCTGGGCTCAGCTTCTCCCAACTCTCACAGGGAACCTGGCCTTCTGCAAAGCATTTGCCCTGACTGCTTGCCCTCATGGAGTCTGACCCCAGCAACAGGGAACCTATTGGACTGGAGCAGGGATCGGCAACTTTTGGCACGCACCCACCAGGGTAAGCACCCTGGCGGTCTGGGCCGGTTTCCTTACCTGCTGTGTCTGCAGGTTCGGCCAATCACGGCTCCCACTGGTTGCCGATCCCTGGATTGGAGCATACCCAAAACTACCACACCCAATTCCAGAAGCTTCTGGATGTGGAGTGCTTAATCTGCCCTAGCAACAATGACAATATCTTTCACTAGGCAAAATAATGATAGACTCTTGCTTTTCTTTTTTTAGTTAGTTTGTTTATTTTGCCAGCACTTTAACACAATATTTAATTGCAAACAATGGAAACGAACCCAAAGTATATCTATTACATACTTTACAAATTAAGCGTAGGAATGCAATTTGATATGAACAGTTGCAAACCTGCACCGTTTCAGAATCCCATTGACTTCCTTGGGATTCTATTCAGGCACAGGGTGTCTACCCACACTCATTGCAATCTCAGGACTCAACTCATCTGTTTTAATTTATTTAAAAATGTTCTGTACCAGTATGCTTCATTGTTATACCTAAGTCATTTAGGTAGTTCTTTAAAATTTTCTGTTAAATAGACTCAGGATATTGAGGTCAAATTCTGCTCTTGTTTACACATTTCAATGTCAGCAAAATATGGTCCAGCTATCTGGATTGCTCAAAAGAAGATTGGAATTCAGCTTCCAAACAGATTAAGTTAACACAAAACATAATATTGCTCTGTTCAATTTTCATCACAAAATTTACAGATACAAATATTGTGTTCCTACGATGGATTTCTAGTTTCTCTGTGTGGAAACTTTTCTAGTATCCTGCATGTTCTAACAATAATGAGTCAATGGGTTTCTGCAGTGCCACTGTACTCTACTCACACACATCTGATTGCCAAATCAGGGACCAAAAACTCTGGGGACCCATATGGTGCTGTAAGGAAGATATTCAGGTTTACCAACACCAATTACTTTATTACGAGAATTTACAGTAGCATCTCCATATCTCTTTCTGAAAACCTTTACACAGTGCAAAACAGCTCCTCCCTAAAGTCCAAACTACTGGTTACTATCCTTCTCCTGAACTCTCCTCTGGCTATCCCTCTTGGTTTCTTTTATTACATGCATCCAGACCCAATAATTTTAGAATTGTAATATTGCCTTATTTCAAGTCTTTGATATTGTGAGATTGTCTGTGAGATATAAAAGACAATCTGAAGGGGAAAATGCAGCAGTAGCAGATCTCTGCTCCTCTCAGGATCTATGCTGTTTCCTTCGGCGCCAGTTTCATTCTTAAGGTCAATGGAATGATCCCTTGATAATTTTTCAAGGGAGTAAAATACAAATGAATCACAATCCATTCCCTGGCCTTTCATATATGGCCTTCCTTTTTTTCATGGAAACAGTGAAGCCTTATTATAAAGTCTGTTAGTCTGCTACCAGCACTTTCAGGAAGGTAGATGTTCTCTGTGTGCTGTAGCCATTAGAATTTCATCTACGTTTTGCAGATCTGGGTTTTTTTAATAGCTGCTGAGTAAAGCTAGTCTCTAAGTTCTCAAGTACACTTTATATATATATATATAGTGCCCCCTTTGCCTGTTTCAATATCCTTTTAACGTGCTGCATTTTTCATTACTTTCATTCGCCTCTGAAGATCAGCACCTGTTTGCATTTTCTACTTCTCCATTCTCAACTCAAACTCAAATTGGTGGCTCTTTTACTATGGCCAGTATTTTGGTACTATTTGCTCTAACTGCCTTCAATTCTGATAGTCATTCCTTAAAATCTGATTTCATTGCAGGTTAGCTCTTGTCCATTTTAAACTCTCTGATCAGAGTTTGGGCACCATATTTTCTTGATGTGTGATGATGATGAAGAGGGCTCTCTGCTGTCTGCTATAGTGGGTGTCAGTGGGAACAAATGTCAAAGTGGGCCTTTCTGTGAAGCAGCCTTCTAGGTTTCATTTTCAGAAGGAGGAGGTAGGCTAAGAGGCCACTAAGAATAGATTTTGTTGCATTCCTTCTCAGAGCAATTGCCTGAAGCAGCCATCACTTACAAGTAATGCCACTTCTCCAAATATCATCTGTTCATTCAAAGAATTAAAAAAGTTTGTAGATGGAAGGAATGCAGCAGATGATCAGATATGTAACAAGACTTTAACAAAGCATTTCATAGAGTGCTTCACAATGGTTTTTTTTTAATAATTCAAATTGTCTTGAGTATGATGCAGTTAAAGACACACCCCTACAAGTGCTCTATTCAATCTGTACTTGAGTAGGGCTCCTGGACTCCTCACTGACACTAAGCTTTCCCATAGCCGCATCCCTGTGTAACACTTTGTTACCCTCTCCAGTTGGTTAGGAGACTGTCCGATCTAGGTATACAATGCCCTGACCCAGGTTATACATGCCTCAATCACATTTCTGGCTGGACTACAGCAATGCATGAAGCCATCAGCTCTTACGAAATTCCGTCTAGCACAGAATACTGTTGCATGTCTCCTCGGCAACACAGGCTGTTGCAAGAGCATCAGACTTGTCCTCTGATCTCTGCATTGTCTTCCCATAAAATATTAAGGTAAGTTCAAAGGCACTCAATATCCCGGGCACAGGATATTTTAAAAGTTGCCTAAAGCGGTGAGATAAAGAATGTGGCCAACAACTCAACTCATCAAGCACAATGGAATTTCTATTATACAGATAAAGTTTGTGCATCAGAGCTTTTTTGGAGGCCAGTCTGATACTGTGGAACAAAATCCCACAAGAAATAAGGACCATCACAAACCTCACCACCTTCAGTTCCAAATACAAGATGCAAGTCTTCAATCCTGTCTTCTCTAATAAACATAGATCACAGTGTACATATTATTAAAAAATAAATAAACCTGCACGTCCCACACAATGAAATAAAGCAGGACTTCTCAAAGTTCATTGTACCATGACCCCCTTCTGACAACAAAAATTGCTACATGACCCCAGGAGGGGGGACTGAAGCCTGAGCCTGCCTGAGCCCCACTGCCCCAGGCAGGGAGGGACAAAGCCCAAACCCCACTGGCCTGGGTGTTGATTAAAGGAAAGAAGGACAGATTCATAAGGTAAGAACTACACATGGCTAAGCAAAGAAATATATGGGCATTATGTTAAATGTTGACTCGGGTTGTTTTGTCTTGCATATGGTATTGGGTATATGATAAGAAAGTGAGATCATCTGTGAAGTCCAGATCTTCAAGGGATGAGAAGGATGTCCATCTGATGCCTCTTGGCATGTCTTCTGTTGTACGCTGCGTTACTCAGTCAATGGCAATGTTGAAGAGGATTGCAGACATAACACACTGCTGACATACTCCTGTTTTGACTTTAAAACTAAGCTCACTGTGATCAACACTGCATGTAAAGTTGGAAAAGAAGGTTTTAATTATTAAACAATCAGACTCAACATTCAGCCAGCAAATCAGACTGAAAATCAACTGTAATAAGGCAGATATCATAACCCTTAATATTGCCTCACCATCATCAATATGGAGAGAGGATTATGTTCTCACCAATGTAGAAACATTCACATAATTGGGCAGCATGGTCAGCCAGGAGGGTGGAACAAGCTAGGATATCCAGAACAGAATCAGTAGAACCAGGAACACCTTCAGGAGCTTAAATACAGTCTGGAAATCATCAAAATACAACACCAAAACCAAACACAGGATTTATCAGAGCTGCATACTTTCAACACTACTTTATAGTGCAGAATGCTGGGGAATGAGGAAGTATGACATGTCCAAACTGTCTTCATTCATTACAATGTGCCTCAGAAAAATTCTCCATATCCTTTGGCCCCAAACAATCTCAAACTAAGACCTATTCACACAGTGCAGCCAAGAAGATATGAGCACCATCATTACTAGGAGGCATTGGAGATGGATTGCCCATTTGCTTCAGATGGAAACTGATTCTATCACCAGAATAGCAATAAGATGGACACCTGAAGGCAAGCGAAAATGAGGTCTCCTGAAAACAACATGTTGAAGAGCTGTGGAAGCTGAGTTGAAAAACTTGGGGCACAGCTGGAGAACCATTGAAAGACTTTCCATAAACAGACAGAAGTGGAGGAGCTTTGTCACTGGCCTAAACACCAGAGGTGTAATGGGGACTAACTAACTAACTAAATGTTAAATGTCAATACAAATATTTGAGAAGTGTAAACATTAAGGATAGGGAGGATATGTTTAGGATTGTCGGGCTATAATGAAAAGTAATAAGACACCATGGAGTAAATACAGTTTTTTACTATTATTTATTATTTGTACTTTGGTAATGTCTAAATGTCCCTTTCAGTGCTGGGGTCCCATTGTGTTAGGCCAGTGGTGAACAACCTGTAACCCATGGGCTGCACGCAGCCCGTTAGGGTAATCCGCTGGCGGGCCGCCAATTTATTTACATTTCCACAGCCGCCCGCAGCTCCCAGTGGCCGCGGTTCACCATTCCCAGCCGATGGGAGCTGCTGGAAGCAGCTGCCAGCATGTCCCTGTGGCCCGCGCCATTTCTCGCAGCTCCCATTGGCTGGGAACAGCTAACTGCAGCCACTGGAAGCTGCGGGCGGCCATGCAAATGTAAACAAACTGTCTGGCGGCCCGCCAGCGGATTACCCTGACAGACCATGTCTGGCCCGTGAGCCGCGGGTTGCCCACCACTGTGCTAGGCCCTTTACACACACACACACACACACACACACACACAACAAAAAGAGATTCCTGTACCAGAGAGTTTACAGTATAAGTAAATAACTTAGATGTCAGCAGAATAACTATAAACCCAACAGAAATGTCTATCAGGTTGTGGCTTATCTGATCCCACAACTGGAGACTGGAAACTCTGACTGAGGCTCCAATTCAATAGCGAACTTAAGCACGATTGAGTCCATTCCTTTTCAGCAATGCACTTGGCATTCATGCTTAACTTTAAGCATGTGCTTAAATCCCATTGAAGTAAATTGGATTTAAGCGTGTACTTAAGTACTTTGTTGAATTAGGGCTTCATTCACTTAATATTAGACTATCTGTGTTCTCAACAATATGTCAGTATAGAGGAACAATTTTGAAGTGGTAGAGAGATAGACTGAACACACCTCTGCTTCTACTGTTCCAAAATGTGGCCTAATAGGAATCCATGGTCCCCTGGTCCACGAAGTATAGCCTCTGTGTATCATTATAATCTTCTACTTTATTAGAAAACTGGATGTTATTACTAATGATCTGCTTATTTCATAGGCATCAGTTATCAACCACCCCACTCTCCTAAGGCAACTCCCACAAAAGCAAGGGAGCACCCCTCCCATGCCTGGTCTCACTCACATCTACTTATGATACACCTCTTCCTCTACCCTCAGTCCTATTCATTCTGTTCCATCTCCCTTTTCCTTATCCTCTGACTCACTTTCCATCACCAGCAGCACTTACCCACTGATTTCCCTTGAGACAACACCACTTCTCTCTCTCTTTCCTCATCTCTTCAGCATGCACCCTTTTGCCTACAACAACAATCAGCTATGAACGTAGCTCACAATGTATATACTAATGTGTGAGAGAGAGCAGTGTGGGCTAGTGGATAGAGCACTGGACTGAGAGTTGGGTTCTATTACCAAATGTGTCCCTGGCCTGGGTGACCTTGGGCAAGTCACTTCACCTCCCTGTGGTTCTGCTTTAAAATGGGGAGAATAATACCGACCTACTTTATAAAGCACTATTGTTAAAAAGACTATATAGATATTATTATTAAGTACTCTAAATGAAGCATACTTAGCCATGTCAAATTAATCCATGACAGAGTCAGGAACAGAACTCAGGAGTCCTACTAACTCCTAATAACTTGTTATAACCGTAGATGCTAATAAAATCGGTAGGTAATTCCTTATCCTAAAATGGAATCCTGACTGTGGAAGTGTAATTTCTTTCAGATTTTTGAGTGTATGTTCAAATATCTTATTAATTTTAAATATTAAACACAATTATATTGCTACTATTATATGATAGAACAAGAATGGTGCACTATTTAGAGACATAATTACATAGGAGTAAAGGGTAAAAACAACTAGCAGACATACAAAATCTCAAAGTAAAACAGTCAAACAGTCAAAACTGTCAAATTTCACCTTGTTTAGCATCAAAGCATAAGAAATAATAAATGTCATGTGGTTTTAAAGCAAAGCCAAAATATTGTACAGTTTCTTTTACCTTGCTGAAAAAATGGCATTTTTTAAAATGCAGCAAAACATACTCAAAAATATGTTAACAGTCCCTTGCTGAAGCAGCTAAAGTGTGGGAAAAGTGAAAACACACAGAAGCTTCCATCCAGGACACCCACACGATCCATTGTCTACAGCCAAGCTCTAAGATATAACCGCATTTGCTCCAATCCCTCGGATAGAGATAAGCACCTACAAGATCTCTATCAAGCATTCTTAAAACTACAATACCCACCTGCTGAAGTGAAAAAACAGATTGACAGAGCCAGACGAGTACCCAGAAGTCACCTCCTACAAGACAGGCCCAACAAAGAAAATAACAGAACACCACTAGCTGTCACCTTCAGCCCCCAACTAAAACCTCTCCAGTGCATCATCAGAGATCTACAACCTATCCTGAAAGATGATCCTTTACTCTCACAGATCTTGGGAGACAGACTTGTCCTCGCTTACAGACAACCCCCCAACCTAAAGCAAATACTCACCAGCAACGGGGGGGAGGGATAGCTCAGTGGTTTGAGCATTGGCCTGCTAAACCCAGGGTTGTGAGTTCAATCCTTGAGGGGGCCACTTGGGAATCTGGGGCAAAATCAGTACTTGGTCCTGCTAGTGAAGGCAGGGGGCTGGACTTGATGACCTTTCAAGGTCCCTTCCAGTTCTAGGAGATGGGATATCTCCATTATTTATTTATTTATTTATTTATAACCACACATCACTGAACAAAACCACTAACCCAGGAACCTATCCTTGTAACAAACCCCAATGCCAACTCTGTCCACATATCTATTCAAGTGACATCATCATAGGACCTAATCACATCAGCCATACCATCAGGGGCTCGTTCACCTGCACATCTACCAATGTGAAAAATGCCATCATGTGCCAGCAATGCCCCTCTGCCATGTACATTGGCCAAACCGGACAGTCTCTACGCAAAAGAATTAATGGACACAAATCTGACATCAGGAATCAAAATACTCAAAAACCAGTGGGAGAACACTTTAACCTGTCTGGTCATTCAGTGACAGACCTGCGGGTGGCTATATTACAACAGAAAAACTTCAAAAACAGACTCCAAAGAGAGACTGCTGAGCTAGAATTGATATGCAAACTAGACACAATCAACTCCGGTTTGAATAAGGACTGGGAATGGCTGAGCCATTACAAACATTGACTCTATCTCCCCTTGTAAGTATTCTCACACTTATTATCAAACTGTCTGTACTGGGCTAGCTTGATTATCACTTCAAAAGTTTTTTTTTCTCTTAATTGGCCTCTCAGAGTTGGTAAGACAACTACCACCTGTTTATGCTCTCTGTATGTGTGTATATATATCTCCTCAATATATGTTCCATTCTATATGCATCCGAAGAAGTGGGCTGTAGTCCACGAAAGCTTATGCTCTAATAAATTTGTTAGTCTCTAAGGTGCCACAAGTACTCCTGTTCTTCTTTTTGCACATAGAAGAGATTCCTGGTGCTAAAAACTTGGCCGCCTTCTAGTGATGCTTCTGCTGTCATTTTAAAAAGAAATGCTGCAACACATGAGTACAGAGTGGTAGGTATTAGGGCACAGAAGACAAAGGAAATGAATTACAAATTTAGCAAAATGATGCAATAAAAATGGAGCACAATTGCAGACTTATATTTCCCCCCATTTTAAAGCACACATTCTAGACATGCTAATGTTACTAACATGTCTAAAATTAATTGCTACTTGATTTAAATGCCTCACTTAAAATAATTGATGAATAATCCTTGCAAAATTAAAACAGACACAATTTCTCACTTTCAATAGGCCATACAGATGTCTTTAAAAACTTTTATCCAAATTCACAGTTTCAACACAGGATGTAAATGTGATCACAAGAAAGAATGGTTTGAGGTACTAAAAGACCTAGTGATAAGAACAGATGTGAAATATAAATCCCTAGACAAGAATATTTGTTAATTTAGGGCTCAATTGTGAGTTGCCCTATGGATCTGCACCAAAGAGTAAGAGATCGGAGTTGGTTCTTTCTTATTTTCCCAGGAAATCTTCAGTCCTTATGAAGAGGCGGAGATCAGTCTCTTCAGGGCTGCTAGAGCCCTAACTATCCGCTAGTACGGGGAAGTACAAACTTGAATTGGCAGAGAGATAAACTGACCACACCTCTGCTTCTACTGTTCCAAACTGAGGCCTACCAGGGTGTGCAGATAGGTAGTGCCACCCCTCACCCCCCCACACACACACACCAAACTGTGCAGCTAAACCAGCAAGGAGGAGAAAGTGATCTGCTTCAAGTATATGGCTGGCACAGATTACTTCCTCCATGAAGCAATGAGGGAATCAAGAATGGACTGTGACTGTCTGAGTCACAGTGTGGGTCCTAGTCTGCCCCTGGAGAAGCACAGCAAAAGTCAAAATTCGGCCCTTAGAATTAAAATAATTAGACCGGGGTGGGCAAACTTTTTGGGCTGAGGGCCACATCTGGGTGGGGAAACTGTATGCAGGGACGGGGCAGAGGATTGGGGTGTGGGAGGGAGTGCGGTGTGCAGGAAGGGGCTCAGGGCAAGGGACAGGGGCAGAGGAGGGGTGCAGGATGTATGAGGGGGCTCAGGGAAGGGGGTTGGGGTGCAGGAGGGGTGGGAAGTGCAGGAGGGGGCTCAGGGTTGGGGTGCAGGAGGGGTGCGGGGTGCAGCAGGGAGCTCAGGACAGGGAGTTGGGGTGCAGGAGGGGTGCAGGGTGTATGAGGGGACTCAGGGCAGGAAGCTGGGGTGCAGGATGGGTGCGGGGCATACGAGGGGGCTCAGGGAAGGGGGTTGGGGTGCAGGAGGGGTGCGGGGTGCCCCTCCGTCATGTACATTGGCCAAACCGCACAGTCCCTACATAAAAGAATAAATGGACACAAATAGGACATCAGGAATGGTAACATACAAAAGCCAGTAGGTGAACACTTCAATCTCCCTGGACATTCTATAACAGATTTAAAAGTCACTATTCTTGAACAAAAAAACTTCAGAAACAGACTTCAAAGAGAAACAGCAGAACTAAAATCATTTACAAATTTAACACCATTAATTTGGGCTTGAATAGGGACTGGGAGTGGCTGGCTCATTACAGAAGCAGCTTTGCCTCTCCTGGAATTGACACCTTCTCATCTATTATTCGGAGTGGACTATATCCACCCTGATTGACTTGGCCCTGTCAACACTGGTTCTCCACTTGTGAGGTAACTCCCTTCTCGTCACGTGTCATTATATAATGCCTGCATCTGTAACTTTCACTCCAGGCATCTGAAGAAGTGAGGTTTTTTACCCACGAAAGTTTATGCCCAAATAACTCTGTTAGTCTTTAAGGTGCCACCGGACTCCTTGTTGTTTTTATAGGATGGATATGGATTTTCACAAATGGGATTGTATATAGTTCTGTATATGGTTCAGATACTGGTGCATGTAAGGAAGGCTTATTGCAGGATTGTAAATTGTGAGAGTGATATAGTTAAGAAAACTTTTGTGATTGGGTGCTTTTCTATATTTGGTGATAATTTCTATGTAGAAATCTCTATATGTTTGTTTGTATGTCTGGAATAAAGGTTTAACACTAGCTCTTCCATTGCCATATCGTACTAATAGGAGCCAAGGCAGGGTGGCAGGAGTTAGGAAGGGTTTAGAGCAGGGGCTGGCAACCTACAGCACGCGTGCCAAACACGGCACGTGAGCCGATTTTGAGTGGCACGCAGCTCCCTCCCGTGGTCCCGGCCTCCAGCCCCAGTCAGCCCACCCGCTCACCGCTCTCCCCTGCAGGGGCAGGAGGCAGAAGCTTGGTTCTGCGGCAGCCAAGCTTCTCCCCTCCCCCGCTTCCTCCCCCAGCGTGGTGCTTTCCTGCCTCTCCACCTCTCTGTCCCTGCGCCAATCAGCTGATGGCCCTAGTGAGGGGGAGAGGAAGGAGGAGGTGGAGAGAGAGGGGGAGAGGGAGGGGAAAGAGCAGCAGCGTGCACACAGCTCCATAGAGAAGGCAGAGAGAGGTAGGGACGGAGCCTGGGGGAAGGGGGTGGAACAGGGTATATCCCGTCCAGCCCCCTGCCAAGAGCCGCTCAGGGCAGGGGTCTGGGAGCACCCCCACGAGCCGAGCACCCCAGCCTTCTGCCCTGCACCCCCACACACACTTAGCCTTCTGCCCTGTACTCCCATACCCCCAGCCCTCTGCCCTGACCTGTGAACCCCCCACACCCCCAGCCTTCTGCCCTGCACCCCCACACACACCCAGCCCTCTGCCCTGACCCTTGAACTCCCCCCCACACAGACTTCTGCCCTGCACCCCCACACCCTCCAGCCCCCTGCCCTGAACCCCCCACACCCCAACACACACCCTGCCTTCTGCCCTGCACCTCCCACAGCCCCCAGCCCTCTGACCTGACCCTTGAACCCCCCTCCCCCAGCCCTCTGCCCTGAACCCCCCTCCCCCAGCCCTCTGCCCTGACCCTTGAACCTCTCCCACACCCAGCCTTCTGCTCTACACCCCCCATACACCCCAGCCCTCTTCCCTGATCCGTGAACCGCCCCACACACACCCCAGCCTTCTGCCCTGAACCCCCCTCCCCCAGCCTTCTGCCCTGATCCCTGAAACGCACCTCCCCACCAGATCTGGGGTCCCGGCCATAGGCCCTGCTCAACCCACTGCTGGCCTAGGTGAACAGAACCCCAGGCTGGCAGCGAGCTGAGCAGGTTGGTGGTGTAAGATCAGCATTTTAATTTAATTTTAAATAATGCTTCTTAAACATTTTGAAAACCTTGTTTACTTTACATACAATAGTTTAGTTATATAATATAGATTTATAAAACGAGACCTTCTAAAAACGTTAAAATGTATTACCGGCATGTGAAACCTTAAATTAGAGTGAATAAATGATGACTCGGCACACCACTTCTGAAAGGTTGCCTACTCCTGGTTTAGAGTCTAAGGGCTGGCTACACTGGGGAGGGGGATCGATCTAAGATACGCAACTTCAGCTACGTGAATAACATAGCTGAAGTCGAAGTATCTTAGATCGAATTACCTGGGGTCCACACGGCGCGGGATTGACGGCTGCGGCTCCCCCGTTTACTGCGCTACCGCCGCTCGCTCTGGTGGAGTTCCGGAGTCGATGGTGAGCGCGTTCTGGGATCGATATATCGGGTCTTAACAAGATGCGCTATATTGCGGATAAATCGATTGCTACCCGCCGATATGGCGGGTAGTGAAGACATACCCCAAGTCAAAGTCCTCAGAGTCTAGGAGCTCGCAGCTGTGCTACAGAGGCAACTGCCCTCTGTTTTATCAAAAAGGGAAGTCACTGATGGATCTGAGGAGTTCTGCCAGCTTTCCCTGGCAGGGATCAATTCGGGTATGATGGATAAAGGGAATGACTGTTTTTGTATTTCATTTTAAGAGTACATAGGTGGCCTATGTCTGAGGAGTTTTGAGAGAGAAGTTTGGGGGTATTGTTGTTATTCAACTAGAGCAATGGTGGGCAACCTGCAGCCCATCAGGGCAAGCCACAGGTGGGCCGCTAGACCCTTTGTTTACATTTGCACGGTCAGCCGCAGCTCCCAGTGGCCGTGGTTCACCATTCCCAGCCAATGGGAGGTGAGGGAAGTGGCAGCCACCCGCACCACTTCCTGCAGCTCCCATTGGCTGGGAATGGCAAACCGCGGCCACTGGGAGCTGTGGGCGGCCATGCAAATGTAAACAAATGGTCTGGCAGCCCGCCAGCAGCTTGCCCTGATGGGCTGCTTGTGGCCCACAGGCCGCAGGTTGCCCACCACCGAACTGGAGGAACCAAGAAAAAAAAAGTAGACTGTCAGGGATAAATTTGTAAAATGGATCATATTTAAATAGTTCTTTTGCAAAAGTTAGTAAATATGTTGCACATAAAATATTCATGGAAAATTCAATTGTGAGCTCCCTGAGGCAAGAATTCTTATCTTATTACTTTATTACTTGTTTGTATAGCACCTAGCACAGTGGAACCTTGATTGAAGCCCATAGGGTATTACTTTAATACAAATAATAAATAATAATAATAACTGCCTTCTAAACAATCATTGTGCCAAATCTGGTAACTAAAGTCAATCTTTAAAATATGAAACAGATGGATATTAGCCCTGCTCTAAGTTTGAATCTCAACACACTCTTAACTGTAAATAGTTTTTGAGACTCATTTTTCCATAATAACATTAAAGGAACTAGACAGGTAACACCACCACAGTTAAGGATAGGTTGAGATTTGCTTAAAGGAGTACTAATAACCATCTCCTTCATATTTTAATGAAAGGTTTTCTTTTTGTTCAATTCCTATGAGCCCATTTCTGTCTTCAAATGTTCACACACATCACATTAATGCCAGTAGAAGCTGAATCCATGTTTCATGGGAAGAATTGGCCCCAATGTTCCTAAATAGAAGCAGAGTGGGATCAAAAATACCCTTGTAAAGCTGAACCGCCAAAACTGAAATCACATCCTAGCTATTTTGAGCAGTGTACAAAAAAACCTGTTCTTATAATTGTCCATGTTTTTTTTCCCCTGACACTTCTTAAGACCCACTTCATGTCTTATTTATTTGGAATATTTTCCTTCCCATTGTCTCAGGTTTTTCTCTTCATTCTAAACTCAGGATTTTGTGATGATTTGTTGTGTTTTGTAGGAACAAATCAGAATTATACTGTAAGCCTTGAAATGGGTTTTAGTGGTTTCATTTCATTGCATAGGGTTTGTTCTGTTTTAGGAGATTTGCTATGACGTCATCAGCTGGGAGAATGGTGGATCTTTTTAATACTAAATGTTCAGTGGCTTGTAAGATTTCTTTCTGTGCACTCAATTTTTATGAACTGAAATCTTTTCATCTTTCATAACTGTGCTGTATCATATCTTTTCGACCAATCTAGTGGCTTACTTTTAATTATTAATATTATTTATTATTAATGAATTCATGAACAAGTGAAAGAGGACAACCGTAACTATCTTTCAGCACAGTTATGGAGAGTCACTATACATTACTTAGGGCCAGACTGTAGCTGGTTCTTGTGCAGGGTGCTAAGGGGGAGTGCACAGGGAGCCTTGGCCCCTTGTATTCTGCACAGAGGCTGGCTACAAATGCACTCCCTGCAGTTTGACCCTGAGGATCAAACCACTCTAAATAATGGAGAGCTGGAGAAGGGAAAAAGTAAGGTCATGGCCCCACCTTCCCTTAACTGCCAAACTCTGTTCTGTAGTGATAACTGGCTGCAGAGAGGAATACATACTATATGGTTGTAAACACGGTAAGAAGGGACAGTCCACTGGTTAGGACACTAACCTTGGACTCAAGAGTTAGGTTCATTTCCCTACTTCAACTTCCTGTGTTGCCATGGGAAAGTCACTTACTCTCTCTGTGTTCTCATTCCTCATCTATAAAATGGGATGCTAGGATGCTCACAGGGATGTTGTGAGAATTAATACATTGAAAATTGGGAGGCGCTCAAATACTACAGTAATAGGGACCATATAAGTACCTTGGGGGAAAAGTTGTGTTCTACTGCTGGCCTGTGCTCTGTCTCAAATGCAAACCTGTGATTTAATAGCCTAATCTGTCTTCTAGCATTTAAATCTACTGCTTCTCCCTTTCCCACATGTGGCTGCATCACTTCCATCTTTCCCTGTTTCCATTCTGGATATTTTAATAAGAAAAAAAGCCAATGTAAAATTGAAGACTAGAAGAAGAAACTGAGTGTATCATGTTCAGACAACTATCTACTAATAAAAGGGGGGGGGGATTTCTGCTACTGTAGCAGCACCAAACACACAACAGCTAATAAAATACTTCTTGGGTGTGTTCTTTTAATTTCAATTAGATTGTTCTGGGATGATCTAGAAAGTGTTTTATGTCAAAGAGAGCAGTTAATCAATGGAAGAGAGGATTTTAATTTCTGATAATTTGTCACTAACTGTGATGCTCATAACAACATTGTGTTTTGTTTTTTAGGAATTTGAAAACATGTTATAATTTGCTCTTCCCTCTTTTGTTTATGAAGAATAATTTTGTTCTAATTGCAACCACTTAGCAGATGTACTCTTTTTAAGTTGTCAGCAGCAAATGGCAACTAAAGTAAAAAATATTTGAAAAATAAAACCATGTAGAAAGATTGTTCTGCACACACACTCAAATGATCTGAAAGATGTTTATTTACTAATCCTCATTATTATTTATAACTATAGAATCTGTAAACTCTTCTAAATTCTGGGTAAATATTTCAGTGATGCAGACCTCAAAAAGAAAACACAAAGGCAATCAAAGCACTGAGGTTCATCTAAAAAGAGCTGGATCAAAATTAAAGAAAACAATAAAGCACAATCCCAATTATCCAAAGGTCTAGAGGGACTCTAAGAAAACTTCAGATAATTGGAAGAGCCAGTGAGCAGGCTTTTAGGTCCCCTGGTCCTGAGCACAGAGTTCAGACTTACTGGTAGGCTTCTAGTGTCTGCTAGATTTCCAAGATGCTGCACTTCAGGACTGCAGTTTACATCTTGATATACTGGTCAAACACAGATATAAAGACTTGAGCATATAAATCACTTGAGTATATGCCATTAACTCTTTCTGGAGACACACTAAATCCCAATCTCAGGCCTTGGCAGGAAAATTAAGGAGGAAATGATTTTTAACTCCTTTGAGCTTGATACAGCCCTGCTGTCACAGAGGTAGTGGCTTGCTGCTCCCACAGAAGGAATTCACTCCAGGGACAGCATACTATGTTTGGCAAGGGCTGAATTAGTGTATCTTCTGGCTGCTCCATCCAGAACCACACACTTTGGGAGTTATGCTGGACAGTTTAGGGCCTCTGTGGGGTGAGAGTTGGGAGTGCCTTCCATTGCTGAAATCTTGAGGCGAGGCAGTCTTTCTGCTATGGGCCTGCTAGTCAACAAGAAAATTGAGTTTTGCCCAACAGTTTTTATTTAATGTTCTTCAGGTCTTTACATATATCACAGGCTTCAGTTTCGCCCAAAGTAGTCGGTGGAAATATTGGCATTTAAAAAACAGCACAAACATGGTCATATTCTGAAAATGATTTGGGGAGTCTTAAACTGCTTACTACCTTCTAATCTTTAAAAAACCAAGAATGTTTTAGCTTTAAAAGCAATATATATATGCACATGCCATTTGTTTTTAAAATCGCCAGAACTATATTTACTTTGTGTACATATCAAATTAGTGCTTTTTTTACTCCAGATAGGTTTATAAATTGACAAACTGAGAATGGAAACCCTGATCATCTGAATGAAAAGCGCCAGATCCGGAGGAGGAAGCATAAGATGAGCACAGCAGCTGTAAGGCACAGTTCCGTTCTTCCTCACAGCCCAGTTAGGCTCTTCTGCCCTGATTCTGGCAAGGACAGAGCTCCACTTGTTAAAAGTGTATTCCCAGAGGAGAGATGCTGGAAAGCCACATCTTCCCCTCCAGCCACTGTGGATATCTCTGTAGGAGGCAGTTATGCTCCAAGCAGCAGTAAGATCCATAGATTCCCCACCTCAGTTTCCACTGCGAAGCCCCAGAGGGAGGCACCAAAATCTGCTTAAATTATGGAGCAGCTCTCGGGATACAATGGCTCTTGCATCTGGGGACACAGTAACCTGCTGTGTAGGTTTGGAGAACCATACACTCTGCCCTCACTCAGCACAAGTCTACCTTCAACTTTATACTCTTCCTAGAGAGAGGAAAGCAAAAAGCTAAACCATCTTATCACACAAACATTTTCGTATTCAAAAGGTGAACTACAGAAATTAACATTTAAGAGCAGTTGAAAATTTTTCTTTTCTTTCAGAAGGCATTCCAAGAGACTGCAAGTTATGTTGGATTCTACAGTACATTTTGAGGTCAAGAAGAATAAGGAAAGGCTCACATTTATCCAGTGACAGCTAAAGGCAGCATTAAAAAAAATGCCAGTGAAGCAGAATGACAGCTCCCTTATTATACCCAAAATAACACAAAATAATTACCTTGTATAACCACTGCACAACTTTACTCCCCCCACGACATTGCCTGGCATTTAGCTGGAGGGAACTTCTCTCTTTCTTCTCAGGGTTGTGGGAATCCTCTCCTTTTATTGTTACATAGAGTGATATATACAGAACTTTAAAATGGCATTAATAAAAAGAAACTTCCTGACACATGAAGGTGAAAAGACCTCATTTCTATCATAGCTTGTCAATTATACGGATAGAGCAAAGCATCACAATTGGGCTTTATTTAATGGGCTACTGGTGAATGAGTATTTTTTACTGGATCAGAATTCAAATCCTACTCTGGTGTATTTTCTTTATTTTTAAACAAGAGGTAAGGATTCATTTCTTATTTAAATTTAATTCCTCTCAGTGCAGCAGATGATAATTTATATATCCCTTGATATCTCCAGATCAAAATTCAAGTATTTTTGATCATTTTTACTCATGGCTGCTATCTCTATCTAGGTATAAATATAGCCCTAATCATTTTTGTGCCACAAAGTCACCTCGTCCTATTTTTTTCCATAAAAAAGCAACAGCTCTCAAAGGGCTCAATCCAACTCCCACTGAAGTCAATGAAAAGGTTCTGTATCTTCTCCCCCATCTCAGTAAACTGCAATAGGCATGCATATGCTTCCTAGTGTATAACTGCAGATATTGCTAGCTTCACACTTCACCTTCTTTCCTCTGAGATACAGAAACTTTCATGTGTTTACACTGATCTTTTCCAGCCTAAAAAGGAAGCTTGCCTTACAGTAGGCTTCTGGTAATAGTGATGTGCTTCCAAAATGAATGGGAATATCAGATCTAAAATGAACCATGTCTAACAGTTTACTTAAAGAAACCATGCTTGCTGAATTTTCTTTCCACTCCAGTGCAGACCACCTTTGCCTTTCATTATTTCACTATCACACCTAGCCATACATATAGTGTATAATTCTACCGTGATAAGATTTACCTCAGCACAGTGGGTATTAGTACCAGTCCTCTCACATAACTCAACAGGGTACATATAGCAGTAATTACCCTCAATTTTTTCATCTCACTGTTCTTTTGTTAAGTGCCAGGTACAGCAGGTTTTTGTTGTGGAATTGTAACATAGGAATCATAATAAAAAGAAATGCCATTATTTATTGTCTTTATTTATTCTGTAATAGGTAGTAGTTCTAAACGCCATTCATTCTCATGATGACAAACTGTGATGTCATAAACACAGGTTTATGATTTTACTGCAGGATCAATCAGAAAGAGAAACTGAGTTGTAAGGGAGGAAGTTCTTATCTGAACAGAAGATACTTGAAATAAAAGAGAAAGGAGTACAAATAATAGCCAGCCCAGGTAAAATTACTAATTTTTGCAAACAATCTCATTTTTCTACTTTGTCTCAATGTAAAATTCCCTATTTAATACAATGTAAAATTTATACTTTGAAAGGTACTTAAACATAGCATACTTAAACTACTCAACAGAACATGAATTAATGGAACAAAGCACTTGTTATTTGTACCTATTAACAAGTACAATTTAAAAATCATAGTGCTAGATTTTAATAGTCTATCCCCCCCACATGCCTACCATGGGTGGGATGGATGCTGGGAGAATACTGAAAAAATATTCCCCAAATATACAAGCTATTAAACAATGTTTACAAATCTTTTGTTCTAACTTACCACAATTATGGTAGACAGCGTGTTTACCAGCAGGGATGTTCATGGAAACAACAAATTTTAAATGAATAATGCAGAATATTCATGGGAAATTAATTTTGAATCCATAACCATGAGTGCTAGAAACCTGATTCAAAGAGGCATCCAGTCAGGGAATACCAACATATCACATGACTTATGTGTCAAATCAAAACTAATCAACACAGCTCAAATTACAGATACCAAATGCTTGACAAATTGACCATCAGCAATCTGCAGAGAAAGAATTATCCACAGAAATCATTCAGATCATGATAAATTGTTTACTCAACTCCACTTGCAAATAACATTATATCCAAGCTGGCAACCTGAAACTCACTTTAAAATTGTCTTGGAAAATTGATAAAATTACAGAGCAAGGAAAAATAAAGATATGGGACCAAACTCACAGCTAGTATAGGTCCACTTAAAAGTTGTGTTACAGCATTTGGCTCATGGAGTCATAACTTGTATAATAATAATCAGTAAAAAGTATGAGAAGTAGAAACCTGAAAATTCAGCTTCTTAGATATCAGGCAATCATAATTCATTTGGCAAAAAAAGAAAAGTAGTATTCCATATTTTCATTAATGACTTGGATAATGGAGTTCAGAGTATGCTTATAAAATTGGTGGATGATACCAAGATGGGAAGCATTCCATGCACTTTGGAGGACAGGATTTGAATTCAACACAATCTTGACAAATGGAAGAATTGGCATGAAATCAACAAGATGAATTCAGTAAAGACAAGTGCAAAGCACTATTCTTGGAAAGGAAAAATCAAGTACAACTACAAAATGGAGGAATAACTGGCTAGGTGGTGCTAAAAACGATTTGGGGGTCTGATGGGGTGCTCACCCTACACCAGCCCCGACAGGGTTAAGGAAGTTGAGAAAGGGGCCAATTAGTGAAATGTGGGGAGGGGAGGTTTAGGCCCGAGAAGCAACCCCTGAGTAGAAAATTGGGCTCAGTTGACCAGGTGGGGACTGGGCTAGTATAAAGCCAGGAAGATGGTAACAGAAATGGCAGCAGTGAAGAAGTCTAGAGCCACCCTCTGTGTATTAAAGAGGGAAGGAGGGAACCCAGGGAAAGAATAGGAACCTGGGATCCTGTCCCTGAGAGAAGGGCATACTCTGAAGAGAGACGGGTGGAGAAAAAAGCCTGTGGAGCTGAGAAGGAAGCAGCCGAGGGAGTGAGCAGCAAGGCTGGGGACTGAGCAGACCTTGTCTGCATGTTATAGGGTCTTTGGACTTGAAAATGGAGTAGCGGGCAGGCTCGGGTTCCCCTATCAGCCACTGACAGAGCACTATTGTCTGGATAGTGGATCCAGAGCGACTCTATACCCTGCAAGGGGAAATCACATGGAGACCTGGCTGGAGGACTGAGTCACAAAGAGGAAGCTGCAGCTCCTAGAGCACAAAATGGGCCATAAAATGAGAGAGGACAATGGGTAGAGAGACAGCAACGGGAGGTGTTGCTGGAAGAGAACTAATCCCCAAAACTGCCAGAAGGAGATGCCACTGGCAGTGAGTGAGTACCCTCTGACAGGGGGTTATAGTGGACCACAATGGAATATAAGTCAACAATATGATGCAGCTGCAAAAAAAGGCAATATCATTATGGGGTGTTCTAAAAGGGGGGTTATTAGCCAATTATAAAAGGACTGTTATATAAGATAGAGGTTCCCAAACTTTTTTCCCTGAAGCCCACCTGTGCAGCTGCAATAGACACTATGGCCCACTTTTAACACTTCTTGAGGAAAATTATTAATGTTAATTATTACATACATGTAAACTATAACACTATAAATAAACAATGTACATTCCCTTTTCATTTTAATGTAAACAATTGTAATGATAGAAAGCCCTAGCGATATGCATTCAAAGAATACGTCAATATCTTTCAATATTTTTGAAACCAAACAAGCTTTAGTAAAACTAGACTTTAAAAAAATTTTGAAAGCAAAATGTGGTGTTCAAACAGAGAAAGCACAATTTTGTATAAAACTGAACAATAAGCAACACAACAATGTTAACAAAATTGTTTAAAATGCATTGTATTATTTGGTTTTAAAACAAAATAGTTGTCCAACTTTGAACCCTACTTTGTATTTTCAATTTTTTTAGTGTAGAATCTGAATTTCTATGCTAAGTAAAGACCCAACCCTATTCTCTACTAACTAGAAAAGAAGAAAAATATTGCAAATAAAAATATAAATTAACTTACAGACCAGGAGTCGTCTTAATGGGATGGATGTGCCTGCTTCTCCTTGCACAGTTTTTCCAGCTCAACCTGATCTCATCTTCAATTTTCATCTTTCAGCCAGCTCAGGGTGCAGGCAGGGGGTAGCAAGGGGCTGTGTGCAGGTGGGGCGAGGGGTAGTGAGGGGTGCAGAGAGAGGACTATGTCCAAGGGGGTGGTGCTGCTGTGGGGCCCATCTAGGCACTAGGTCCCTAGTTGGCACTATGAGGGCAGCTACACTCTTCTTGGCTGAGTGTGTGCTAGGCTGGGCCCACCCACGCCACCCTACACAGTCACTGTGACCACTGGCACCCAGTGGTTCATAGGCACTACGGACTACACCTATCTGAGCCTCTAGAGCACGGTGTCCGTTATCAGCCCACGTGGGGAAACTGACCTGGATGCACAAAATGCCTGGCGTCACCACTCCCACAGCCCATGATGGTGGACCACTTGGAACTATGCTGATGGTGGAACCACCTTTGGGCCACTGCCACTGTTTGGGAATCCCGATCTAAAACATGAGAGGCAATTGTCCCTGCTCTACTTGGCACTGGTGAGGCCTCAGCTGGAATACTGTGTCCAGTTCTGGGCACCACATTTTAGGAAAGATGTGGACAAATTGAAGAGAATCCACAGGAGAGCAACAACAATGACAAAAAGCTTAGAAACCTGACCTATGAGGAAAGGTTAAAAAAAATGGGCATTTGTAGTCTTGAGCAAAGAAGACTAATTGGGGAACTGATAACAGTCTTCAAATATGTTAAGGGCTGTTATAAAGAGCTTGGTGATCTATTGTTCTCCATATCCAGTGAAGGTGTTGTGTATTTGGTTGTCGAGGTAATAGAATCTTGTTGTTGCTATGGCAACTGAGTTAGATTAATAAGGGATAGCCCAGCCAGATTTGGCTGGCTTTTGGTTAGTTCAGTGTGTGGCAATAAATGGCTGCTTTTAAGGTTTACACCTGTCTGTGTCTCAAGTGATTTCTTCCTAAAAATGTTGCCCCGAAGGATATAACAACGTGGTGACAAAGATGGGATTCCTGTGCTGCCCCAGCAACAGAAGGAAGTAGAAGTCAAGGTACAAAAAAAACCCAAACAAACCCTTTTTGCTGTTGGAAGGGGGTGATTTCTTCCTATAACTGTTGCCCCCAAGGACATAACAGTAGGAAAAGAAGTAGTGGGCTTAATCTGCAGCAATGGTGATTTAGGTTAGATATTAGGGAAAACTTTCTAATTATAAGGGTAATTAAGCTCTGGAATAGCTTCCAAGGGAGATTGTGGAATCCCCATCACTGGAGGTTTTTAAAAATACAGGTTAGACAAACACCTATCCGGGATGGTTGAGGTTTACACTGCCATCCTGTGGGGGGCTGGGCTAAATGACTTCTTGAGGTACCTTCCAGCCCTACCTGTCTATGATTCTGTCTAGTGAATTTAACCATATGCACATATCAGTAAGTAAAATTTAATTTTAAATTTAATATTAAATTTTGAGCTTTTAACAGTCAGCAATATACCTGATTTTTGGATGTGATATAGTTTCAAAATTAAAGGCTTTATGTGAAAATATGGTTGTTACATTTCCATGTATTAAACTGTATAGATTTCAATTTATCAACATCTGAAGGATGAAGTGCTGAGTTAATCCCCGTTGGGATTAAACTTCAAACTGGAGTTGACGCATTTTAATCATCCAGACAACTAAGGCATTCCCTCTGAGTATCCTCTTTTCAGCTTCGAACTACTAAGCCCATGCTCTGCTATTATAAAAGATGGAAAAGCAACAAACTACCTCCTAGATGTAGTATTGACCACTGCTGTATACTGTGACAGGGTTCAGGCCAGATGACTACAAGAGAGTGGTTGAAGGTAGATATATTAGTTCCAGGTTAAGCAGGTCCCTTTTCCCTGGGTAAGATAACAGGGACTATTCCAGAACACTCAGGAACTTTCTAGAACTAAATTAAGGCAGACAGGCTAATTAGGACACCTGTAGCCAATTGGGAAGCTGCTTGAATTAATGAAGGCTAATCAGGACACCTGGTTTAAAAAGGCTCTCACTCCAGTTAGTGAGGTGTGTGTAAGAAGCTGGGAGTGAGAGGATATGCTGCTGGAGGGCTGAGGAGTACAAGTGTTAACAGATATCAGGAGGAAGGTCCTGTGGTGAGGATAAAGAAGGTGTTGGGAGGAGGCCATGGGGAAGTAGCCCAGGGAATTGTAGCTGTCGTGCAACTGTTCCAGAAGGCACTCTAGACAGCTGCAGTCCACAGGGCCCTGGGCTGGAACCCAGGGTAGAGGGCAGGCCCCGGTTCCCCATAAATTTCCCAACTCCTGATCCAACACAGGAGGTTTCACCAGAAGGGAAGGTCTCTGGGCTGTTCCCCGACCCACATGGTGGATCAGCAGAAACTGCAGGGATTGTTCTTACTCTTTTTTCCCCCATACTGGCCAGTGATGAGGTTATATGAGTGAACAGCAGATCTGAGCCACAAAAGTGGACAGACTGAGGGCTACTGTGAATCTCTGAGGCAAGTAAAATCTTCCAATAGCGCAGGACCCACCAAGGTAAAAGAGGAACTTTATCACAACACATTCATAGGACAGTTTAATGTAGATGCTGAAGATTAAGAAGAATGTTATCTGGGACTCTACAATAGAAGAGCTTCCATGGTGTTTTTCTGACCTATGGACATTCGTTTCCAACAAGACATAAAATTGAAATGTTGGCCAAAAGAACAATGTCTTCATCCAGCCAAGAAGAGTAGCAATCCACAATGACATTGATTTAATGAATCTCCCCCCCCTCCCAAAAAAAACCCCCAACTGTTTATGATATATCTTTGAAATAGACAGGTAAAGAGTTGAAACTTGTGCAATTAAAATGGACTCCCCACACACAGAAGCTGCATGTTTTTTAAATATTATTTGCACACGGGTTTTGATCAATATGGCTGTGTGAATTTTATGATGCTCTGATGAAATCAATGTAAATCATCAGACCAAAAATTGTGAGATCCCAGGATATATGAACAGACTTTCATTTTTTCCTTTCCTCTCTTTTTTTATATTTCACAAACTGCAGAAATGAACAAGGGCCCCCATTTCAGCCAAACATTTAAGCATCTGTGTGTGTCCATCATTAGTCTGTAAAACACTTAAAAGTATATGCTTAAATTGTATTGAAGTAAATGGGACTTAAGCACATGTTTTAACTTTAGGCATGTACATAAGTTCTTTGGTGAACAGGAGTGGACTGCTGAATTGGGGCCTAAAGTTTACTACCTAAATCCCTCAGTGGCTTGAATTTCAAGTGAATTCAATGGGAGTTGTGCAAATCTACAAAATAAGACCATATTCTGCTTTACGATAGACTAGCGTGAACCCCTGAAGCCAACATTGTTATAATATACCAACTCTTAGGAACCCAAGTTGAAAAACGTTAGCCTAATGTAATAAAATATAATGTGGCCAGTGTGTTTACTCCAAATTGATTTCAGGATATCTCTTGATATAATACTGTAATAATACTTTTGATATACTCTTGATATAATTCTTTAATGATTAGTGTATACAGCACATCCACCAATAGGTGGTGGTGTATCATTATCTTATTGTTAAATTGTCTTGTGTTGATATTCTGCTATCTTGATTCAGGGGGAATAGGAGGAGGTTAAATCCTGTCTGCCTGTGTGCTGCAGTTGTTAATTTCAGTGTCCCAATAAATCCTTTGATTTCTATAAGAGAGTTATTATAAATTCTGCCTTCAGAGCCTCAGCAGAATCACTGAGCACTTTCCCCACCAGAGTGACAGATGTTGGGCTTCCCTTGGATCCATGGAATCAATCTTTCATCTCATCCGGGCCCCAGATTTGTAGATTCACTTATAATCCTGTTCCCACTATTTAGCATTTTTGTGCCACTTTTTCATTCCGAAGCTATTTAGACAAATGTCAAATTATAGCAATATTCCTGAAAGACAGACAGGCAAGTATCATCACCACCATTTTAGAGATGAGGAAATGAAATACTGTGGTTAAGTGACTTGCCCAGGAATACAGAAACACCCAGTGTCAGAGCTGGAGTTAGACATCAGAAGTTCTTGTCTTCCATTCCCATCTTCTGACCACTTGACTTTGCCACTCATTATGAATTTCTTTTATTTTTCATCACTATGATATTTCACTTGTATGTATATATATTTTGCCATCCATCAATGTGTTACAGAGTATATTGTTGCTTATATTTACTGTTTATTCCTTTCAATGTAAGTGAAATTTTAATAGCTCTTGAAATTGAGGAACTAATATCACTGGCTTGGGAAAGGTATTATATAAAGCTCCACATACCGCAATGGCAAAGCCTCAGATTGCCTAGAGATTTGTAGATAGATACAATATAGAAATCGAAAGAATAAATAAATCCTCATCTGCAATACCATTGCTACAGCACTGTAGTATTTCAGACCTGGGTCACTCTTTAACATGAACTGTCAGTCATACCAAACTGATGAGTATTTTGAAATGTGAAAAATAGGGACCAAGATAACATCACCAAATTTAATTTTACTTGAGATAGCATTTAAACTCAAGGACTCCAGAGGTGAAAGGCTATTGCAATTGTACACTTCAATAACTGTTACCATTCAGATTCATGCAAATGTATTATACATGCAAACATGCATAAGTAGATGTTACAGATGTGATAAATTATGGACTTTTATAAACCTTGTATTTTACATTGCAATGTCATGTCCAATACCAAAATACTGTATTCTATTGCTATAAGCCATGACATTGCAATATAAACTACAGGACTGCAAAATATGCTCTGCATTCATACATACATGTTTGTCCTATTTTAAAAATCCATTAATGTTGATTCTTATACGGCACTGTCAACATCCATTACTTTTTGTCTTTTTGTTTAGTGGTGAGTGTGTGTGTGTGTGTGTGTGTGTGTGTGTGTTTTTCTGTGTAGGTATACAGAATATACGCCATTATATATGTTTGTGGGAGCAGGGTTATGGAGAACAGAGCATGTTTACATTTTGGCAGCTGTGACTGCTGTCATAATTCAGGGGGGAAAAGTTTAAAATGACAGATTCTTATCCACTGGTAAATTGAAACTGACTTTTAGGCAATTGGCTCAGTAAAGTTCCCAGCTGGTTCCATAAAAAGCCTAGGTTTAAAAAAAATCAAATCTTCTCTGGCTCTGGATTGTGGAGGTGTTTTTGAAAATCTCACACACTTCTGATTTTGTTCTCTCTGTCTATAAACACAATAGACCAGTTACTGCTGCACTCATATTTCCCAACAGAATACACCGTTGTCACTCTTCTCTGAAGCTTCTGATTACTCTAGGGTGACTTTTTGTTTATCTCTCACTATGGTTGGTATCCTCAACTAAAATAGATAGTTTCTGACTTTTTTCTTTAAAGGAGGTTAGTTTCTTTCTATATGTCTGTTAAGAACTGTGAAATGCAAAAGAAGATTAATATTAAACAAAGTTTCCTAATAAACTGGTAAATTTCTCCAATCTAATCCAATTAGATTTTGTGTTCTGCACTTGACACCCATGTCCAACTATCATCAGTGTCAATGGTAGTCCTAAATAATGACTGAATACCAAATGTCAAACAGAGATCTTCTCTGCAGATTGGAGAAGAGAATTCTTCCCGCTGAATGGTGACACACTGGTCTGTCATGAAGAAAAAGCATAACAGAAAGAGTTTCTAGTGGGTTATTGCTGTAGGCACAATCAATAACAATAATACATTTCAGTTTATATGTCCCCAAGCCGAAAATATATGGCAGATTAATATGTGGTTATTTTCTTTGAAGTTACTCCCTAAAAATATCATACTTGGATCCCTTGTTCATTGTCTCAACACTTTTCTGTTGTTGTTTTTTTTTCAGTTTACAATATACTCAAGCTGTTTTCTTTCTGAATTGTACATCATCACCATAATAAAGATTTTGAAGGCCAAATTCTGCCTTGTATAATCCAATGAGCTAAATTCTGTTTTCTTTGTGTAAATCTGGAGTTACCCCATTGACTACAACATTGAGTTCTTTCAAGGGACTTCACAACTAATGGCAGAATTTAACACTCCAGTTTGAATTTAGCACCCAGAATAACCCCCATATGGAAGGAAAAGCTGTAAGAATCAAGTCAGTTGCAGTAGAATTCTTCCATCAGAGAGTGGAGTTTGCTCTACCCTCATCTCGCCTCCCAAAATACCTTATTGTCTACAAAAGAGTTTAAGGATTACAACATAAAACCCCATTTTGTCAAGGGGTCTGCTGGTGGCAAAGCACATTGTCATAAACAGACAGTTAAGGGTTAATTCCTCTTTTACCTGTAAAGGGTTAAGAAGTTCACATAGCCTAGCTGACACCTGGCCGGAGGAACCAATGGGGGGATAAGATGTTTTCAAAGAGGGAGGAGGGAAATCAGTCTTTTGTCTGTTCAGTAAGTTTTGTGCCGGAGTGAAGGATCCAGGAATCAGCCATCTAACATTTCTTAAAAGTAGTAAGTGTTTAGAGAAGGAATGTATTAGATTATGTTTATTTTCTTTTGTGACTTTCTTTTTGCATAGAGGGAGAATAAAATTGTTTTTTTTTGTGTGTGTGTGTAACTAAGATTTTGCCCAGAGGGACATCCTCTGTGTTTTGAATCTGTTGTCTGTGAGAGTAGCTTGAATGCTAATCTCATAGAGGTATTCCTTTCACCCCTTTTCTTTAATTAAAAGTCTTCTTTTAAGAATCTGATTGATTTTTCCTTGCTTAGATCCAAGGGTTTTTTGGATCTGGGCTCACCAGGAATTGGTGGGAGGTGAATCAGTCTCAATCCTGCCAGGAAAAGGGGGATAAAGACTGGGGAAATATTTGGGGGGAAGACAGTTTCCAAATGACTCTGTCATAAACATTTGTTTAAACTATTTGGTGGTGGCAGCTACTAGATCTAAGCTGGTAAATAACCTTAGGGGTTATCTCATGCAGGTCCCCACATCTGTACCCTAAAGTTCAGTGTGTGGGGTGACACCTTGACGCACATATATATGGCTCAGCCCATGGCTCCATTCAATTCTGGGGTATGCCTCCTGCATGAGATATGCTGCTTGAAGTTTCCCTTACAGGAGTCCCAAATCACAAGGTGACAGCCTAAGTTATTTCAGACTTAGTCTGAACCGATGGAATTAGTTCAAGAAGAATCCCTACCCCAACCTCCCAAAAAACCAACAGAGCCCATTCTCTGCAGTAACCTACAAAAGGCATTTTGTGGCTAAAAACAGAGGGTAAGAATAAAGAACAGGGAGAAGACCCTCTTCCACACAGAGTGAGATACCACTCTCTACAGGTAGATCTCCAAATACTATACCAATTTTGTTGGTGATACAGAAGGAAGAGAATTCAGGTCACTCTCTCTCCGCTATGTTGCTCTGCTGGGCCAAGATCAGCAAAATGCAGTAAAAACATATTTCATCAATACATTTAGCAGATATTACTCTGAATGTACCCAGGGACTAGATCTGTTGCTGAAGGTAAGGAAATGGCATTTTGCATGGTCACTTTTCAGAGCAGAACTACATGTGAATAGAAAATTGCTAAAACACAAAAGGTACAATATTAAAATCTACCATATCCATAAAAATCTGAGGAATTGGCTCTTTTCATTCTTCCTGTGTATCCAATAATTATATTCAATGATATATTAAGAATATACAAAACTACACATTGAAATAATAATTAGAAAAAAAGACGTTGTACAGAATAGCTACTTCTAAAATTGCCACTGCACCCTTGGTCCAAGCCACACTGAGATATTTTATTCCTTTTGCACTATTATTGACACTCCTAATTAGGACTCCAAGGTGCTATGATAATACAAACAACAAGAAAAAGACTATTTATTTAAAACATTTCAGTTAGCATAAAAAGGAGTGTGTACTTATTACATTCCATAGGACTTAACCACGAAGAACAGGAGGGTTGATTTTGGACCTGAAGGCCAGATTCTGTTCTCATTTACCAGATTGGAAATCCCACGTTACTCCATTACAGTCAATGGAGTAACTTTCACTTCAGTGGAGGTTTATGCTAGTGTAAATGAGAAACACTTACATCAGTGGAGTGTCTCCAAATTATGCTGATGTCAATGAGATCAGAATCTGACCAACAAAGCTAAAGTTATCCCAGCTGTCCATTATGGAAAGTCCTACATAGTGTAATATTTATCAACAAGGCTCTAGAGAAAGCTACTAAATTGTAGGTTTCAGAGTAGCAGCCGTGTTAGTCTGTATCCGCAAAAAGAACAGGAGTACTTGTGGCACCTTAGAGACTAACACATTTATTAGAGCATAAGCTTTCGTGGACTACAGCCCACTTCTTCGGATGCATATGCATATGCATATAAGCTTTGCATATGCATATAAGCTTTCGTGGACTACAGCCCACTTCTTTGCTTTGCATTAGCTTTGCATATGCATCCGAAGAAGTGGGCTGTAGTCCACAAAAGCTTATGCTCTAATAAATTTGTTAGTCTCTAAGGTGCCACAAGTACTCCTGTTCTTTCTACTAAATTGTAGTGACAGTTAGCCTCTGCTCAATCAGGATCTGCTGCCATAATGGCCTATGTAGTTATTTGTAAGTTTCACAGAAACCAGGGTGACCAGATTCAGGGAGGCATCACACCATGAAGTCAGAAATGAATTAGAAGTTGATCTAGGCCTTTGTTACCTACTTGTGATCCACTATGGAGTCTGGATACAGATTCTGCAACCAAATTGTTAAGGTCATGGCTGAACATGCCAAAATGGTGTATGTGACTACCTCATGTTTTCTCCTCAACTTCCTGTCAGAAGAATCTTTCAGGGAAAATGATGCCCTCCATCTGTAAAGCCAACTTCTGCATTCAAGTGACTTCAGTATCTATAAGCAATAGCAGTAACCTCCAGTTTTGTAACATCTCTTAGGGGCATCACTTTTGTGCAGGGTGAGTATCTAGTTGCTCCCAAATTTCCTTGACTCTCCTCAGTATCCCCAGGGAAGAAGAATGCCCAGGCACCTCTTAACTAGATACCTCAAACTCAGAGTTGAAGAAGTTCACTTGAGAGAGATTTAGCTAGGAGGAAAGTTAGGACTAATGTGCAATATAGCTCTTCCTCACTAAAATTTCTTCTGGGTCCACGCCTCTTCTCTGGCCTTCTCACGTTGGACAGGCAGCCAGTCTGGTGTTGGCCTGGTCAGAGGGTGGGGGATGTCTCTCAGGCAAGAGTGAAGGTCCCATGGAGCAAGGAGACAGTAAAGTCCAGCCACAAAAGGGAACAGACCCACTTTGTAGTCACTGCAATGGCTCATGTGCCTTCCAATCCCCCTACTGCTACCACTGCTGCAGGAGCTCCTCCTCTGTCACTGAAGTAGGAAACAACTGTGTCTGAGAAAGAGAAAGATCTGCTGATAGGAGGGGCTCTGCTGGTTAATTTAAACAACCAACAGTGGGAAAAGTAGGCATTGCAATGCTAGCAATGATGTAACAAGGACCAGTCAACAGTGGTAGCCCCCTTTCAGAAACAAAAAGGTAAAGTGAACGTAACAAATAGACAGTAAGTTCGATTTAACTATCTTATCTATCAGTGCAACAATTATTTCTATTGGAGGATCATATTACTCAGCTAAAATACAAAAACATCAGCAGAGAGTGACTGAAACTGCAGTACATTAAGGTGAAACATCATTTTTAGAGGGTAGAGAAATCAATATATTGGCAGGAGGGTCTAATTCTCCTTTACACAAAGGGCCATTTACACAACTATGGCAGTGTAAGGGATCTTTAAATTGAGTGTTCATTTACACACACTTTAGCAATCCTTACATTGCTAAGGCAGTACAAGGAGGCCCTCATGAAAATAAAAATCTGATACAGGGGTTTCTAAGATTACAGAATAAGGTGACATTTTTAGTATTAAAGAATTGAACTCCAATAGCCAATATTGACTTCAACCATCTCTGAATATTTTTAGCCAATAGGGCAATAGTTTTCACTATATATCTTACTTCCAGTTAACATACTGTGTATTATATTATTTATATAACAATTCTTTATTTTGGAACTCTAAAAATTATTTTGTGTGCCAGCCATCCTTTGCAACCCCTCCCCCATGTTTTCATGGAGGATGAAAGGAAGTTACAAAATATGTTTTTTATGTCTTTGATTTAACAGAAAAAGTAAATTTTCCTCTTCTCTCTGCATAAAATATTGCTGAAATATGTGAAAGAGTTTAAACAAATAAAACCATATTGAAGACTTCTCAAATTAAAAGAGATTTTCAATTATTTTCCAGAGTGCTCTAATGCTAAATAATGTTGTAAGCTGTTAGTAACCAGATACAAATGTGCATTCAATGGTTTTTCAGGTAAATTCAGCGGAAACCATTAAGGATTATATTGTTATTTTGAATATTCCTTGCAACTGCTTGTTAAAAGACAATTTAAACATTTTCATATTTTGACCTCTAGAGCACAATGAACATGATAAATTGGATTTCAGTGACAGAAAAAGGGTGCAGAAAATAAACTGCTACTAGATGTAACACACTTGGCAACTCATTACTCTGTATGCTACTTTTAAATGTCAAAAATATTCAAGCACCTTAGGGCTTAGCTAGTAAAGACATGTTGCAGTCATTGTAAATAAATTGTCCATAGAATTAAACATAAATGTAAATTTTGACAAAAATGTTAAAGGCAGGCAGCACACACAATAGTTTCTCCTAACTTGGGTGTGTGTGGGGGGGGAGACAGTAAGAGAAGATATTGACAAAAAGAAGATTGTGCTTGATGTCTGAGTCATGGAAATGTAAGGCCAGACATGATTCTGAGATCTATATGCATGTCTCCCTCAGCCTGTATGGAAAGGATGGTGGATTATCCATATGCATATATTGTACCCTCTTCCTGGAACCTCACACAGGTTTCTCCATGGATTCAGAATCCAAATGGGGTGGATAAGACAGAGGAAATGGATTGGCCTGTGTTCACCAGGAGATATGGAGGGAAAGAGTGAAAGGAATTCACACCACAGGCAGATTACTAGAAGATGATAGAAGTTTAAACTTGATCACACCTTTTCCTCAGATGCTCTTATGTTTAGAAGTTTTTTTAAAATGGCTAGATGGAGCCAGGGGGTCGATGGTGGTACATCCTGGTGGAAAAGTTCTATAGAATTTAATGGACACTGAAAACCTTTTTAGAAATCCTATGAACTATCTTATAAAATGTAATGGAGGTCATAGAGGAACTTTTCAAAAGCAAAAATGGCAGTTAACCACCCAACTCACATTTACTTCCAAAAGCAGTTAGGTTCCTAACTGCCATTTGTACCTTTGTACCCTCCATATCTATAAACTATATAGAATGCTTCAAAATACTGACACAGAAAGGATATTAAATGCTAGAGGTCTGCAGAGCAATATCTACTGAAGTTCTAGAAAACCCTGTTGGTTTCATCCCTCTTAATTCCTGGCAATTTTCTGTAAGGGTAGCTCCACTGAATCATATTGGCAGGAAGCCAGGAAAAGATGGGTCAAGGGTACCGAAGCTAGAAAAAAGTCACAAGATCTTTACAAAGATGATTCTTGCTGCTATGTATTTCCTGCCCCCAGAATGATTTGAGGATCTCCTGCAGCTTTCCTCTGTCCAAACCCCCTCCTATATATATATCCTCATTGGTTTTGTGGCTACAGACTAACATGGCTAGCCCTCTGATATGTGGGGGATCTGAGCAACCCCTGTCATTTATATATATACATAGCAGCAAGGACCATCTTTGTATATATATAAATAACAGGGGTTGCTCAGATCCCCCACATATCAGAGGGCTAGCCATGTTAGTCTGTAGCCACAAAACCAACAAAGAGTCCGGTGGCACCTTAAAGACTAAGATTTATTTGGACAAACTTTCATGGGTAAAAAACCCACTTCTTTATGCCCAAATAAATCTGTTAGCCTCTAAGGTGCCACCGGACTCCTAGTTGTTTTTCTGACCCCCTCTCCCCCCTACTCCTTCTCCCAGGGAACTTAACGGCAAACTCCCTATTGACTTCATGGTGTCAGGATTAGGCTGTTAAACCCAGCTGAGGTTCTAAAATGAATAAATCCTCCATCTGATTTTAAAATATAGCAATAAGGGCAGGGGATCTACTAGCAGTTAATGACCAGCAAGAGGTCCTGAGGCCCCAAAGTGAAACTGGTCATTAATTGCCAAGAATCAGTTACTATTGCTATTAATAAGCATGACACTCTATGAATGAAACTGTGACAAAAAGTTTTAATACAAATTGTACATTTCTATAATACAGAGAAGATGAACTTTACTTTCAGCATATATAAGGTATATATTTATTATAATAATTTATTAGAAAGGGAGCAAAACCCACAGCATTTGGATTGGTATTTTGAAAATGTTCCTCTCTAGAGAGGCAGAAAATTGTATGAAAACTAAATTACATCTTACATTAAATTCTTTGGGCCAGGCCTGCAGTCACTGATGATAAATCATTACTAACCTACTTGCATCATACATTAATGGTAGGTAAATACAGATTTGACTCAGCAATTATTTAATGTTAAGTGCAGAACCATGGCAAGTGCACTCTACTGTATACCCTCACCGGAACAAACCTGAGTACACAGACTTCACTCTGTCTTGCATTGCCAGACCTAGCTAATCAAACAAAGAGAATCCTCCACATAAATGAGGTTTCCTCAGTATTGATACTATATAGTTATACTTTCAATCGCAGACTAATTCTAAATTCAGATGGAGTATGTACTGTAGAATACCTATTCAGACTCTTAGTTGAATTTAACTAAATGAAAGTGCTCTAATGATTAAGGGATAATTTTTTTTTAAAGTAAACCATAAAGTACAGGCAGTCTTCTCATTAATGGGTAACATTCTTTGATTATAATATTATATGAATATCAACATTTAAATATATATTCCAGTCCTAAAAAAAGCACAACACAGAGACATAGTTTTGACTGAAGTAATGCTTTATTTTTCTGTTTGGCTTTTCTGCCCATGAGAGTTTTGAGGTTGGGCTAGGATGAGTCGGTATGAAGAAGCATGAGGATCTCTTCCCAATCAGTTTGCCTACTGAGCCACTGATTCCCTTTATTTTATAACGCAGTTATTTTAAAACAGGCCTACTGCAAGCCTAAACTCCCTCCTTTTTATGAGTACTTTTTAGAAGACAGAGAGAAATTCTTTAAGGCAATTTACTGAGAAAGGTTCAAAGCTGCTAATGTTTGCTAGGATCACAGTTATATTCTTCAAAATGATTATTTTGTTAAGAGCACAAAAGTATTTTAATGAGGCCGTCACCTTAAACTATAACCATTCCCAGTAGGATGCATCATCACGGCAAAAACAGCAAGCTTATTTTACAGTAGCAGATCTAGTGTCCAAAAAGAGATACTAAGATATTAAAAATATTGAAAAAATAATTAAATACTATAAATTTTCAGTACATCTTACATAGGAATGAATTTTAAGGAGTAGTCAATAGAAATTCAAGGCTGGAGATGTAAAAAGACATTATTATTACTTAGTGAATAAATGTTTAACCATTGCAGACCAATGTACAATAGCAAGAGATCTTTATACCATAATCATGCTTTGAAATAAGTGACATACTATGTGTGTTAAAAAGAAGGACCAAAAATATTGAAGCCCGGATGTCCAAAATTAGTCTCCTAAATAATAGGTAGGCACCGAGGTACAAATGGTCTGATTTTTAAAAGTGCTGAGTATCTGCACCTCTCATGATATTCAATAGGCAGTGGATCAGACTATAAAATGTAATGAGATAAACCCTTTAAAAATACTGTATACTGGGAAAATATGCAAATTTTACAATGATGACTAATGAAACAGATATATTTTCCATCTCTAATTGTAACAATCTACTTCTTAATAATATGTGGGTCACTTCCCCCATTTTTGCTGCCTTTTTCATTTAATTTAGAAAGAGCAACCAGAGACATTTCCTGGCATAATCTGGCTCAGTGGTTACTTTAAGGTAGTGGTGGGCAACCTGCGGCCCGCGGGCCGCATGCGGCCCATCAGGGTAATCCGCTGGCGGGCCACGAGACAGATTGTTTACATTAACCATCTAAAGGCACTGCCGCCCACAGCTCCCAGGGGCCATGGTTTGCCGTTCCTGGCCAATGGGAGCTGCGGGAATCAGTGTGGGCCACAGGGATGTGCTGGCCGCCGCTTTCTGCAGCTCCCATTGGCCAGGAATGGAGAACTGTGGGCACTGGGTGCTGTGGGTGGCCATGCCTATGGACAGTTATTCTTTTATAGCAAAGTCATGATTTTCTACTTATTGTGGGCTAGTCAGTAGAGTACTGGATAGGAGATCTGGGTTCTCTTCTTGAGCAAGGCACTTTACCTCTCTGTGTGAGCTTGCCAATCTGTAAAATGGAGATAATGATGCTCACCTCCTTTGAGATCTGCTGATGAAAAGTGCTATATAAAAGCTAGGTATCATTACACTGTGGCACAATTGTGGTGGAGGAATCGAGGTTTTTTTGTTTGTTTGTTTATTTTTTAATATCAGTGTCATTTGGCTAGATGGAGTTAATTTGACGCAAGAAGTGTCAAAAAAGAAATTAACAGGAAGCCTTTAGAGACACCGCTTTGTAAAGAAATAATCACTCAAGACAGAAATTGTGTCATCAGCCAAGTAAAAGGGAATGTCTCTACTTGACTTTTCTAAAGAGAGAGAGAGAGAGAGAGAGAGAGAGAAAGAAAGAAAGAAAGAAAGGAGAGAAAGAAAGAGAGAATGAGAGGGAATGAGGAATAGCCTTCTTGTAATAACAACTTTGTGTATATTAAACCAAGAGGCTATTTCAACAAAATGCAAGGGGAGTCATTGAAATGGCAGTTTTAAATAAAAGATTTCTTTCAATTCCTAAGAACGCTCTTTTTTTATAGTTAGTTAAGGGCACACATTGGTAAACGAGACCAGATCCTGCATACCTTGCTCTCTCAAAACTCCTGTTGATTGTACTAGGAGCTTTGGGTATGCAAAGAGTGCAGCGTCTCAGCCACTGGCAAAATCTGAGGTAATTGAATTCAAAGTACAGTGTATTTAGATGCACATACAGGACCTGCTCCTGGTCCCATTGAAGCCAATGTCAAAACTCCCAATGACTTTGTGAATATGGGAGCAACCCCCCTAGCAAGTATAGATTTATATTAGCATCCATCCAAATGCTTTGAGGGAACTGAAGAAGGAAGTGGTCAAGCTGCTACCAAAAATCTATAATCGATCATTAAAATCAAGGGACTGAAAGGTAGTGATAGTTATGCCAGACATGGCAAAATTGAAGAGGACAAATATGAATTAAATTAGTCAACACTAAAGAGGATTGTGAGAAACTTCAGAAAGACCTAAACAAACTTGACAATAACAAATTAAAATTATTAGGATTATTCAGGTTAAAGAGGAGATGAATATGAGACAATAAAGGTATATAAAAGTGGCATGCAGGAGGTCACATGGATATTCCTTTTACCTTTACTCATAATAAAAAAAAAAAGTCAGAGATACTCAATGAAATTAAAAGATAACAAATCTAGAAGTGAAAAGAGGACATACATTCTAATATATAATTAAACCTATATAACATGTAACTAAACTGACACATGATATTATTTAGGCAAAAAGCATAACAAACATTAGTCATTAATGTAAATGACAACAATATCATCTGCTTTTACATTTGCTAGGATATAAAATTAAAGGGGCCACATATTTCAGGACATAAGCAAGCTGCTAGTTATCTGAGGGTTAGAAAGAAATTTTTCTCATATTCATAATATTATCAATTTGCCCTTCACTCCAATTAACATCTCCCATTGAATAATCTGCTACTGGCCACTATTGGAAACAGGCTATTGGACGGGATGCATCATCAATCTCCTTGGGTGTAGCAAGTTTATGTCCCTTACTGACCAAATGCAAAGATACAATTTCAGTTCCTGAAAAATCATAAGGCTGAAAGTAGGACAATGAATATAATTATCATTAGTGGGTACAGCCATTAAATTGATTACTCCACTGGACTCAAGCTAACCTTTATTCCATGCCACCTCTCATTCCATTCTTTTCTTTACATTCCACCATTCATTCCATGCCCTTCTGGTCTTTCAATTGAAGTATTATTTGTTAAGAAAATGAGATGTTAGACTGGAGAAATACAAAAGGGAATGACAGACTGCACATTCCTAGGAAAAGGTAACATCACCATTCATCACTAGAATGTTCCCCTATTTTATTAAGTAACTACTGTGGACAGGGCCGGCTCCAGGCACCAGCTTCTCAAGCAGGTGCTTGGGGCGGCCGCTCCGGAGAGGGGCGGCAGGTCCAGCTATTCGGCGGTAATTCGGCGGACGGTCCTTCACTCCGCCTGGGAGTGAAGGACCTCCTGCTGAATTGCCGTTGCAGATCGCGATCGCGGCTTTTTTTAGATCGCGATCGCGGGGGTTTTGTTTGTTTGTTTTGTTTTGGCTGCTTGGGGTGGCCAAAACCCTGGAGCCGGCCCTGACTGTGGAGCTGTTTTTGTGAACTTCCTATAGTTCAGAATTTTCACACATGGATGTGTAAAGTTACCGTATATACTTGTTCATTAGCCCGTTCATTTATAAGCCAACCCCCCAAGATGGATAAGTAAAAATAGCAAAAACTGTATGACCCTTTCATAAGCTGACCCTATATTTCAGGGGTTGAAAAACTTTGGTTCCCAGCCTGTCAGGGTAAGCCACTTCCCGCAACTCCCATTGGCTGGGAATGGTGAACCACAGCCACAGGGAGCTGAGGGGCTCCATGCCTGCCAGGGGCAGCTCTATGTATTTTGCCGCCCCAAGCACGGCAGTCAGGTGGCTTTTGGTGGCGCGCTGCAGGTTCGGCCGATCGCGACTCCTACTGGGTGCGGTTCGCTGCTCCAGGCCAATGGGTGCAGCAGGAAAAGGCGACCAGCACGTCCCTGGGCCCGCACCGCTTCCCGGAGCCCCCATTGGCCTGGAGTGGCAAACCGCAGCCAATGGGAGCCGTGATCAGCTGAACCTGCGGATGCAGCAGGTAAACAAACTGGCCCGGCCCACTAGGGTGCTTACCCCGGTGAGCCGAGTGCCAAAGGTTTCCAATCCCTGCCATAGAGTTTAAAATCATCAAATTTTGGTGTAGACCCATTTATAAGCCAACCCCCGCTCTTTAGCAAAAATATTTGGATTATGAACGAGTATGTATGGTAATCACTTATATCTATACCAAAGCACCTAAACAAGTAGCCTGATAGTACCCACTGCTCTAACGGATTTTCAAAGGTTGTTCATCACTTTGGAAAATCAAGCCATTTATTTAGGTGGCAAAGTATGGATATGTGTGGTTAACTCTAGATGTTTCAAAATGTTGGCCTTAACTTCAAATGCTATTTCTTTTAATTTCTTCAAAAGCATTTTAGGTTTTCCTCTTACTTCACCAGATGAACAAGTAAAAATTCCAATAAGAATGCAGAGTTTTCTGCTGCCATTATAAAGTGGTATCTAAAGTTAGGCCCTAAATCCACTTTTAGGCACCTAAATAGAAGTGGCCAGATTTTCAGAAGTGCTGAGTATACAAGAAGTCCACTGATGTCAACCGCATCTACAGGTGCACAGAACCTTTGAAAATCAAGCTATGTATGTTTTTGGTTACTCCTTGGTAAACTGAGGATGTAATACTGCTTTCTCACCACCAAATGCAGAGCTTCTTTTTAGACTGAAATACATAATTGAAGATCCAAGTCTCCGATGCTTTAGGACACAAACACTTCATCAGAGACCTTTTGGTCCGGGAGGGTGAACCTCTCGTACTCCAAGCCTTTGGGAGCAAGGTCAGGAAATCCAGTTGCGATGCTTGACCTTAGGACAGTAGTTTTCTGTTAAGATTCAGAAAAAGGCCATACATAGAAAGCTGCCCCTCACTAATTCTCAACTACAAAGCAAAAGAATAATCTGTGTGGCATTTTAGCACAAACATGGATCCCAACCCACACCCATTCTTTCCTCCATTCTTTTAATTTGTTCCTACTTCCTGCTTTTATGTAGAACAGCAGCAAATCCTACATACTCATGGTCATTTATAGGACTGTCTGTTTAAAAAATGTTATTTTCAATTATACAAAAATCTTAGATGTTTTGTGCTCTCATATCTGATTTTTCACTGGTTTCAGTGAAAATCAAAAGGAGATTTCACAAGTGAAACACTGCCACCTTGTGTAAACTTTTTTCTGCCAAAATAGAAATATTTTTTCCCTGGGGGACATCTATAATTTCTCTATGTAAACCCAGTGCAGTGTTTGTAGTGCAAGCTGTGTTTTCATGGTAGAAACCAAGTCATTTAATCTTTGATAACATTCACAGTTTTTTTGGTGAAAATAAGAAAGTTCCTCATGAGAATACATAAGGTGAAAGTGGTTGTCAAATGCACCACAGAAAGAAGACAGATTTCATACACAAACACACACACACGCACACACACACTTTGCAGCATCTTCTCTGTATAACTGTTCGCATGGTCTCTCGTTTGTTGAATTTCATGGTGCTGTAAAATCACTTGTGAAACTAGTTAAGGTCAATCAGCTTAATTTTATACATGAGTTTTTTCTTCCTTACCTGAGACATCTTGAATTTATTTTGTAATATGTGACTAACAACAAAACTTCATAACAATGTTAATGATATTTTTTAATACTCTGCTATATGAAGATATGATCTGGTCTTCATCTACATGTGTGTAATGAACAAATGGGTACATATATAGGACCATATCATAGACTTCCAACAAATGTTGTTAGTTATGTACAAAATTGATAATCATAGAATCACAGAACTGGAAGGGACTTTGAGAGGTCATCTAGTCCAGTCCCCTGCACTCAAGGCAGAACTAAGTATTATCTAGACCATCCCTGACAGGTGTTTGTCCAACCTGCTCTTAAAAATCCCCAATGATGGAGATTCTACAACCTCCCTAGGCAATTTATTCCAGTGCTTATCCACTCTGACAGGAAGTTTTTCCTAATGTCCAACCTAAACCACCCTTGCTGCAATTTAAGACCATTGCTTCTTGTCCTATCCTCAGAGGTTAAGAAGAACAAATTTTCCCCCTCCTCCTTGTAACAATCTTTTATGTACTTGAAAACTGTTATCATGTCCCCTCTCAGTCTTCTCTTCTCCAGACTAAACAAACCCATTTTTTTTTTTCAAATTTCTCTCATAGGTCATGTTTTCTAGACCTTTAATCATTTTTGTTGCTCTTCTCTGGACTTTCTCCAGTTTGTCCACATCTTTCCTGAAATGTGGGGCCCAGAACTGGACACAATACTCCAGTTGAGGACTAATTAGCACGGAGTAGAGTGGAAGAATTACTTCCCGTGTCTTGCTTACAAATACAATAATAATGTCTCTGCTTCGTAAAACTATATTTGTATTTTGCTTACAGATTTGTACACTTAGCTTGTAAACCACCCACAGCTGGATGGCAAAAAGAGCTATAGCATTGCAAAAATGAGACAGAAAGGGAAGGTGGATGGTATTAGAACACCACTTATAAATGATGATTGGGGACGCTGCTCCTGAACAAGTGAAGGAGAGGTGGAAACAATACTTAGCGAGTGTCTTAAATGAGGCAAAACCCTTTTGTGGAGTTGCCAACATGTGACCTATGTAGCAGAGGATGAGGTGAGAAATGCAGTCTAGGAAATGAAGAATGGTAAGGCAGTGGGACCTGATTAAGTGAAGGCAGACCTAGTAAAAATCTTGGGCTAGAAAGGCATAAAATGGAGGAGCAAAGTGATTAAAGTCATATAGCAAGACAAGAGAATTCCTGAATACTGGTGCAAATCTATCCTGGTCCCAATACATAAGAAGGGAAGCATGCATGAATATGAAAACTATCAAGGGATAAAGCTACTGTTGCATCGGATGAAGATACTGGAATGAACCCTGGATGTTAAGATTAGGAAAATGGTGGATCCACTTATTAAACAAGAACCATATGTCTTTAGGAAAAGGTCTTTAAGGAAAGACTTTAGGGGAACACAGATGCCATGTTTTTAATTCAGCAAGGGATAGAGAGGTGGCTAGAACACCAACAGGATGGCTCCTGGGCTTTTATACCGCTAGAAAAAGGCATAAGATAAAGTGGAGAGACAGATGCTCACATGATTGTTGAGGAAATATGGAGTTTGAGGATTCAATAACTATGGTGAATGTCATATATTGATCACCTAAAATAGTGGGCCAAGCGTATTTTGTAATGACAAGTCACTTTGAAGTAAAAGTCAGAGTGCATGAAGGGCTGGCCTTAAGTCTGCTGCTGTTTATATTATTACTGGACTAGGTCAGCAGGAAGATCCCAATGGGAAAAGTGAGAAGCTGCTATATACCGATGACATGGCAATACAGCATATTCTATAAGAAGACCTGGAGGAAAATGTATACCAGTGGTATGACCAGCTAAGCAGACCTAGGATGAAAATATGCATGATGAAGGATGAGGTCAGTAGAGTTGCCACAGGGAAATTGCACATAGAGATTAATGGACTGAGAATAAACATAGACTGACCCGTTCAAGTACCTCGGTGGCTGGGTCATGAAAGATGGCAAGCTTGAACATGAGATATAGTCCAGACTGGGAAGTGCTGGAAGAGTAAGGAATAATGTCTTAGGGGCTGTGCATGATAAACATATGACACGGAGACTAAAAACCCAACTGTGTAGAACAATGGTGTGCCCCGGAACTTGTACGGTACAGAAGCATGGACAATATAGAGATGGCAGGTTCAATACCTACAGGTGTTTGAGATGAGATGTCTTTTTTCCATAAGAGGAGTTATACAAAGACACGGATTTTGAAATGAAAGTAGGATGGAAGTCAATGTCCATGATGTGGCTGACAAAATCCCAGCAGCGCGACTTCACTAGTTTGGACACATGCAGAGAATGAATGAAGGAGACCTGATGAAGGTAGAATGGCAGGAGGCTGTGGTAGGAAAGAGACCCCAAGGAAGATATGGATGGATGGCATCAAAGAAGATGGTAAGCAGGTGGATGATGGAACATGATTCCCACTTGATGGGGGAGTGGGGAGAGGAGGAGGAGAAGAAGAAGAATTTTGTAAGGTATTGTTGCTTAGACATCAGGGACTAAGTAACAATAAAAAATCACTTAAACACTCTGCAACTAAAATAAACAAACAAATTGTAACAATTTTAATTAACTGTCTCAAAATTGTATTTAATGCAAATGTTTAAAAGATAGCAATAGTTTGTTGAATAAATACCAATAAAGATGCAGAATAAATTCAAACCTCTATAAACCACCCTGGATGACTGCTTTTGTAATTTTAAAATTAAGTGGTGATGATTTGGGTTCATAAATACACACACACACACCAACACAAACATAGTTGTTTAATCAGCTGTTAACTCAATGCTTTCTGTATCCAGAAGGCTGTTAATTCCTGACTGATTATCTCTGTTTAATTTCCCACGGAGAAGCAGACTGAAGGACATGGCTGTTTACAGCATAATGAACTCAGAGAAACAGTGTTAGGCTCCATATTTCATGGCCATTTTTTAAGCAATCTGCTATATCAAATGAGCACCATGTCACTGAATTTCAATATATATGACAGTGTTTTCCATAATCTTGCCACAAGGATGCACAAATATTATATGGAAACATATTAAGTCTGTGACATAAAGCTCTGAATAGTGAAATACAAAATAATACCCATATGAGGCTGGTAACATATCCATGAACAATACAGATTATGGGAAGAAAATATTGAAGTAGTGTCAAAGTTGAAAGTCAGGAGCTCATATGATCTTGGAAGGCAATTATGAAAAGAGATGTTTACAGAAGGTAATAAAAACTCTCTCTGTCTCGGACATAAATTCAGAGGTACCTCATTTCACTAATATACCATCCTGGAAGTGAAGGAAGTATATCTGTAAAGAATACATTAAGTAATGTTAAATTAGTATTTCAGGGGCCAAAATATAATTTTTGTTATAGTTCAGGGTGAAAAGAACTTTGCTGGGAGTAATGTAATCTAGTAATCTAGAAAAAATGTCCTTCGTATCCACAACCCATGTATTAGGCAGCACACAAGCCGTTATAGCTGTTTGTAAGGTAGCTACTTAAATAAACATTTCTAATTCAGTGATATTTATTTTATGGGGGCCAAACTAAGGCAAGTAAATCCTGTTCTCTATCCACATTTGATTTTCTTTTGTCACACATGAAATATCTCAAGATTTTTCAGAAGAGAATCCTTTGTTTCAATGCAGACACTCATAAGAATTTGGCATAGGCAAAGCCCAAAAGTTTCAACTTGATTTGGATAAACACCCCAACATTCAGATACTTATCTAAAACTTATCCCAACAATCAGGGCTGCTTCTTGCTGATGGGAGACAAGAACTACACTCTGCTCATGGTCCATGTGCAAAGCCAGTGTATTTATTGAGGAGGCACTGGACGGGGATTCACTGAGATCTGGGCTTAGTTCCAAGTTCTGCCACAGGCTTCCTGTGTGACCTTGAGTAAGTAACTTACTCTCTCTGTGCCTCAGTTCCCACTCTGTAAAATTGGTTTAATAATATCTCCCTACCTCATAGGGGTCTTGTGAGGGTAAGTTAATTATTTCTGTAAAGCCCTCAAATACTATAGTGACAGCGACCATACAAATACATTAAGATAGAAACTCATGGTGTAAAGCAGGTAAGTACATAAAGCCAAAAAATCTCAAAAGAAGAACCAGTTCTGGGTTTTTTTCTTTGTTTGTTTTTATACTTCCGTTGCACAACAGATCAAATACAAAGGAACTAAAACAAGCTTTTCCATCAAGAAGAATCAGGGCAGGAGCTAAGTAACTCAAGAGAAGCTTAATACCACTAAACTTTATTTAAATCACATTTTCATGCCACAGTTTCTTGTTATTAGGGCTTCAGAGGTCAGGCAGCCTTCACAACATTCATCATGTAGTTGTTAAGATACAAAAAGAATCTATTTGTATCCCACCCACTCATGTTTTTGGGTACATAAAACAGATGTTGCTAGTATTCATGTTCTCTCTACTATGCAGAACTTGGGAACCATTTGAAGCTTGTTTATATTCAGTGGTCATTCAATCATTCTAACCAGTTTGCCTCTACTGCACTTCATTTATTTGCCTGACATCTAGGAGTATGCAATTCTGATAGCCCGTGGACGATACTGTCACTGTTCAGCTGGCTGCTGACAACCACGAGGATAGTCCTCTCATTATACTTGAAATTATATATAATCAGTACTTTTTTTTCAACATTTCATGAAAAAAGCACAAACAATACTTCAGTTTACAGTTGCCAAGCAGTTAGTCAAATGAAAATCTCAATGAAAAAGTAAATTTTAAAAAGCAAATAACTGGCAGAGACTATACAAATGCATTCAATATTAAATATTCACAATTAAATACATTATTAAAACTATGCCTGCTTGATTTGCATGCTTCTGTTTGTAGGTAACAGAAAGAAAACACTTCAGTAAGTCAGCTATCAAATTATCTGTTATGCTTAACACTGCAAATAGCAGGGATGTATTAGAGAAACAAGACACATTAACAGGTGATGTATTCTGTATTCTGATTTAAGACAAACCTAGCCAAGGAAGAAGACTCTGTTGTACACCCTAAATGGATACAGTACTTTACAGACCATGTCACAAAACAAGGCCTCTATCTCAATAAATGTATAGTATGACTGACAGCAGGGGACAAGGGCACAGGTGTGAAAAGGTGCAGCCATGAAGAACGAACATAACTAAAGATATTTGTTTTATGCCATGATGTAAAATGCCTTCCCCGGTATAGGTTCATTGTCTACTTAAAAATAATAACCTCCAAAAATCTCTGTGGTTGATCTTATTCTAACAGAAATACTTTTGTTCTGGAAACCACTTTATGTTTTTAAAAGTAGTTATTTTGTAGTCTTCCTAGGTGACGCATTTGTGGTCATTTAAATCACAGAATTTAAATATTTGTGGAAATAGTAAATGGCTTGTGGTTCATTGAAATGGACATGTTCCAATTATATTGTTTTTTATTTTCTGATTAGAAAAATCTAAATTAAATTTTCATTTTGAAATCACCATTTTAAAACATTTTTTTTAAATGTTGATTCAAACCAAAAATTTTGTTTTGACTTTACATTGGAGGGGGGGAGGTCTTCAGTTTTTGGAAACTCAAACCTGTTGATTTTTCATTTCCCCCCTTGCATGACACCGGATATCAACCTCATTCTCCAAACTTTTTACTGAATTTCAACTGGAAAAAAGTAAGGAAGTGTGTGAAAGTAAGGGAACACACACAATTCAAAATGAAAATTACAGTGAAAAACATGAAAATTATCGGTCAAAAGTGTCAAATGTTGATTTTTCCCCACAAAATTCACCAAGGGAAACATGCTGGTTTTTGGAATGACTCTAGCTTGGTTTAAGAAAATGGAATATCTATATTTTTTGAGAAAAGCTATAAGGAATCCTTATATTTCATAAGAGACTTATATATTTCCACTTTTTGATTTATGTAAAGTTGTTTTAATGAAGAGAATTCCATTTTCATTTGCTTTTTCCAAATATTATAAAATTAGTTTTATGACACAATGGGCTTGACCTCACTGTGATAGCGTCCTTATTTCTTCTTAGTGCTACAATTCGCTTCACACAGATGCATTTTTTCACACCGCCAGTTTAGGGCAAACTTTTTACATCTCTCCACTAGCTGGTACTATCACATCCTTCAGCGAAATATGCTCTAATTCACCTTAGTTTATTAGTCTGTTTAATAGCCAGTACGATAGAGCATAAAAGCCCAATCCCAATCACTGTACTCTTGGGAATACTCACATGAGTAAAGCCCAAAAAGAATAGTGCTAGGAAAAGATAAGAAGGGGAATACTTGTCTGAGACAAATACATTTCAAGATAGAAATAAACTCCTCCATGATGAGTGATCCTGCTTTCCTTTATTACTTAGTTCCCTCATCACAACTGTATGGCTCAACAGTGAACCTCTTACCAGTATTCCTGTGTGTCACTCATACCACACACAGGAGTTTTAAAGAGAATATATTTTTCATAGAAAATATAGAGAAAACGTTTAAAAACAGCAGGAGTAAGAACTCTGTGAAAAAGGTAGGTCTAGAACTCTCTAAATATTTGTTCAGGATACCATATTGCAATTTAATTGTCCCCAAGCGGCAACCACACTTTAAGAGAGGAAGGAATGAGAACACAGGCCTGGGAGCCATATCTCTTGAGTAAAAAGAAAACAAGGAAAAAAAAACCAAGGAACCTCTAAACACTGAGAATGGGGTGGAGATTAAAGATACTTTATTCATGGCCCAACACCTAAACAAATACTTTGCCTCTGTTTTCAATAGGGTAATGAGGAGTTTAGGGGTAGTAGCAAGGCGGCAAATGGCAATGACGACTTCTGAGGTGGAAGTCAAACTCTAATATCTTATTGGGACTAAATCGGGGGACCCGGAGAATCTCCATCCAAGAATATTAAAGAAACTGTCTCATGAAATTGCAAGCCCAGTAGCAAGGACTTTTTAATGAATCTGTAAACTTTGGGGTCATATCTATAATTGGAGAATTGCTAATATAGTATCTATTTTAAGAAAGGGGAAAAAAGTGATCCAGGAAACTGCAGGCCTGTTAATTTAACCTCAAGTGTGTGCAAGGTTTTGAAACAAATTTTGAAAAAGAACGTAGTCAAGGACATAGAGATAAACAGTAATTGGGATACAATATCAAATGGTTTTACAAAAGGTAGATCATGCCAGACCAATCTCATCTCTTTCTTCAAGAAGATAACTGATTTTTTTAGACAAAGAAAATGCAATAGATCTAATCTACCTGGATTTCAATAAGGAAATTATTAGTTAAATTGGAGAAGATGGGGATGAATATGAGAACTGAAAGGCAGAAAAGGAACTGGTTAAAGGGGAGACTACAATGGGTCATACTGAAAGGTGAACTGTCAGGCTGGAGGGAGGTTCCTAGTGAAATCCCACAGGGATCGGTCTTGGGACCAATCTTATTTAACATTTTGATTAGTGATCTTGGTACAAAATGTACGAGTGTGCTAATAAAATTTGGTGATGGCACAAAGTTGGGAGGTATTGCCAATAGGAAGGAAGACTGGAACATCATCCAAGAAGATCTGGGCAACCTTGAAAACTGGAGTAATAGAAATGAGATGAAATTTAATAGGGCAAAGTGCAACATCATGTACTACGGGACTAACAACAAGAATTTTTGCTATAAGCTGCGGACTTATCAGTCGGAAGTGACAGAAGAGAAGGAAGACCTGGTTGATCACAGGATGACTAGTGATGCAGCAATGACATAGGCTCATTCAGTCCTAGGACGCATTAGGCAATGTATTTCCAGTGGAGACTGGCAAGTGTTAGTATCATTATACATGGAATAGTGTATGCAGTTCTGGTCTCCCATGTTTAAGAAAGATGAATTCAAACTGGCACAGGTGCAGAGAAGGCTACTGGGATGATACGAGGAATGGAAAACCTACCTTACAAGGGGAGACTCAAAGAGCTTGGCTTGTTTAGCCTAACCAAAAGAAGGCTGAGGGGAGATATGATTGCTCTCTATTACATCAGAAGGATAAGTACCAGGGAAAGAGAGGAGTTATTTAAGTTAAGTGCCAGTATGCACACAAGAACAAATGGATATAAACTGTCCATCAACAAGTTTAGGCTTAAAATTAAATGGAGTTTTCTAACCAAGAGAGGAATGAAGTTCTGGAACAACCATCCAAGGGGAGTAGTGGGGCCAAAAACGGCTTCAAGACTGAGCTTGATAAGTTTATGGACGGGATCATACGATGAAACTGCCTATAATGGCATGTAGCGGATCTGCGACTGCTAGTAGCTAATATCTCCAATGGCCAGTGGTAGGACACTAGATGGGGAGGGCTCTGAGTTACTACAGAGAACTCTTTTGCAGGTGTCTGGCTGGTGGGTCTTGCCCACATTCTCGGGGTTCAACTGATATTTGGAGTAAGGAAGGAATTTCCCCCCCAGATCAGATTGGCAGAGATCCTGGGCATTTTTTGCCTTCCTCTGCAGCATGGGGGACAGGTCACTTACAGCTTTAAGCTAGTGTAAATGGTGTATACCCTGTAACTTGAAGTATTTAAATAATAATTTGAGGACTTCAGTAACAAAGCCAGAGGTTAGGCATCTATTACAAAACTGGGTTCTGTGGCCTGAGATGTGCAGAAGATCAGACTAGATGATCATGATGGTTCCTTCTGACCTTAACATCTATGAGTTCTATCCTCAGTGATATTACTAATTCACTGTGTGATTTGGGACAAAGTGCTTAATTACTCTGTGCCTTAGTCTATTCATCTGTAAAATTGATACAATTCTTATTTCACATGAGTATTGCAAGTTTATTTCCTTCGTGTTTGTAAAAGACAGCTTATCCTTTGAAAGGGTGCTATAGGATAGCAAAGTACTGTTTGTTCATAATTTTAAAAATAAGATTTTTAAACTGATAAAATTATTTTATTTAAAAATGGCCTAATTCAGCCACACTTACTCCACAGACCGCATTAAAATTGTAGATTATTCAATTTCAATTGTCTTGACAGAATCATACCCAAAATGTTTCGATATGGAGAGCAATGATCTAGGATTGTAAAATGAACATGTTTATTGGAACTTCCAATGTCCTGTAATATTAAAGGAACCTTCTTATAACCTTATGGTGACACAGTCTCTCTCTCTTTCTCTCTCTCTCTCTCTCTCTCTCTCTCACTCAGACAAATGGTATTTTGGAAAGAAAATATGATAACAAATATTTGAATTTAACTAAAACTCTTATGTTCCCCTGTAAGCAAACAAACATCCCCAAATAAATACATAAATACATACATACATATCAGAGCTTCAAACTACAATCTTTACAACCTCATAAATAAGGAACTGTGTTCAAATGCTGGCAGTTAAAATTTTATATCTTAAACTCATTTCATTAGAGTCATTAATAAAAAAGATGCTAATATGACTACATTTTAATGCTCCTAATCCCTTTCCAAAATTTTAATAAATCTCTGACTGCTAATCCCTCCCCTTTGAGTCGGGACTTCTTCATCTATGTAGAAAAGAATTGTGAATGGAACTGCATGGATATTCTTGAATACAGATTGACATTGTTGTTTCCAAGTGACTAATTCCTCTTGTATTTCCCAATAATCTTATTTTCTTCCATCATGGGATTTAAGACCATGTAAATCAGCAAAGATAGGTGCCAATTCCCTCCCATTAAGTCCTGTGGTATCAGAACCAGCACGCTTTCCCACATGACAGTATTTTGATTCTCAACAACTCAAAATTTATATATGATCAGTATGATAACCAGCATTTCACTCCTCTCAACTCACTAATTGTCTTAAAAACAAAAGTCCTATCCACAGAATGAAACACAAGTACCAAGAAACTGGGTAAGGTTCTTTGTCCTGTGGAGTTCAGGGGTTATGACTAAATGGTCATAAAGGACATAGAATCTATGAATCTATGAAAAACTGACATGAATGATCAACAGCTGTCTCTCTTTCCATGGAAAATGCCTTCAAAATGAGCATAGGCCAAAATCATTAAAATATAATCCTTCTGCCATGTGGAGCCAGCAGCAACAAAGAGACAGGTTCAATATCTAACAGTTTCTCTTAACAATACAACACAGAACTGGCTCGAGCCCCCACCCAGTAAACTGGGAAAATTAAGCACCACTTCTGGGGACCACTCACAAGTAGAGAGTCAGTGTATGACAAAGAAAACTTTTAATAAAAAAAGAAAAGGAAGACAGCCATAAAAAGCCATAAGCGTGATTTGCAAGCATATGGCCATGAGCAAAACACCCATCCCAGTTTTCTTTGCCTCAGGTTCTCATCTTGCGGTGTGAAAGTCAGAAAAACAAATGTTTCTTTAATATGCCACTCCCCTTTCCCTTCAACGCACCACACACAGTTGTGGTCCTTGGTCAGCGAAGGCCCAGAGTTCAAAGGTATATTTGCGAGCATTCTCCTCCCACCCTGGGGGGAGAGGGATAGAAGGTGTCGAACAAGGCCTCAGTGGCTGCTGCTGCACCATTCATTCTGTGTTGCTGCTGCTGCCGCCGCGCCATTGTCCATTCAACCACTGGCCGCGCAGTTGCCCTCTGTATTGTTGTTCACTCTGCCACTGGATCATCATTCACTGTGTCATTCTGCTGCAACCTCTGTGATATCTTGAGATCCCACCACTTAACACTGCTCTCAGTGAATTCGGCAGTTAGTGGGGGAGCCTTATTACTAGGGCAGGTTAGTCAGTTTCTTTCAGTGGAGACACTGCCCCGCACCAGGTCTAAGATTTAACACTTAGACCTGGTTATCAGTGATTTCAGCTCATTAACAAAACAAAAAAGACTCCCAATTGAGTCTAATCAGCATTGTCACTAAACAGTGGAGAAAGAAAGGATAGAGACTACACCGCCAGACACAAATATCTGCCGCCACCATCTCTCATCTCCACTGGCCTTCGGTACTCCTACCTCCTGCTTATCAAGTGCAGTTCAGCTCAGGGTGACTGCCCTCCATCAGGGCATACCAAGCACAGTTCTGCTGTCCTTTATTCATACAATGAGGGTAATAACACATTATTACTTCTGCACACAATACCAAAGTGATTTGCAATCCAACACCAGCTAAGAGTGATCCTTTGGGCAAAGCAGCCCTATACAAACAAGGTCAGTTCCTGATGTCTTTTCCCCTGGCTCATCACGCGATATCAGGGGAGAATTCATTCAGGCCCAGCTTACTTACATCAACAAAGCCATAGATATATATGACAAAGACACAAGCATACCAGATAAAGCCAGACACATGTTGAATCAAAGAAAGCACTGCAAGTCTTTTGGTTTCTGAAAGGCCTTAATAATTCTTCTAAAGGATAAGAGTTATAAAGCTATGAAAAGCTGTAGGGCTTTTCACAGATCCTCAGATTTTGGGCCAGAAAGGATCATTGACCCACTGTATAATGCAGGTCATAGAACCTTGCCCAGTAATTTCTACATCAAGCCCGTAACCCCTGTTTGAGTTATTTAGACACTCAACACCTGTGAGATGATGTGTAAGGATTTCTTCTGAACATTGACTACATGAAATGGACACCTTCCCTCATATACTCATTGTAAACTGTAACCAGCCAATAGAAGGAAACAATCATACATAAACTAGTGAACTACAGACTTCTTCCAGTTCCAGCTAGTCTCCAAGAGTCTGGGAAATGCAGAAATTCATATTGAATACCTGGCCACTAGTCAGTAACTGATTCCCTGAAGAGCCAGGTTCTTACATTTCCAGCCATTGGGGAATCTGAAAACCTCTTTAAACCAGGTTAGTAACCCATATTTTGAACTAGCAGGCAACTTGCATTCAGCTAATCTTACACAGAATGGAAGCAAAAGAACAAATCTTTATTCTGAATATGCAAATCTTGATGTTTGTAAAATAAGACACAATACATTAACCCAATCTTACTGTAAACCACAACTCCAATCAAATAAAATATTATAGTTAAGGTTGCATCACAGCATTTAATTAAAGGTTAATCATTCTAAGTCCACTAAAATTGAGATGTTTTGCTGGATTCCTTTGAAATTTGGTGTACATCAGGAGCATGGTAGGTGACCCAAATTTGGAGTCATTTGACCTAGGGGTTCCATAGATACAAGCTGTGAAAAAAAGTGCCATTAAAAAAAATATAGGATTTTGTTCGTTTTGCAGAGCTAGATATCAAACTACTAATATGATGAAAGTCAAAATAGTTTCAATCTTTTAAGTTTTACATGAGGTAGTGCATAGTACACACTAAATATTTGAGGCACCCAAATTAAGAACAGCAGTTAAGGAAATGTATATTTTGTCACTGCATGTGCACCAATACAGAAAAATAGCTGGGGGGTTCCCATTCCCGCTATTTTAGACCCAGATTTGATGTCATTGGTTTGAAGGGTCCCCCACAAAAATTGATTCCTTTTTCTGCCTTGTTTTGTTAAACTCAGAGTTACTAGTCACTGGATGAATCACAGATGCTCTTGAGACTGATGGCTGTGAACTCACTCTTCTATTACCATATCTAAGGATAATTTAATCACAAACCCCTACCTAAGAATGACAAGGGGAATTTTGGATTGAGTGTCTGGAGGTTGTCACAATTTGTGAGTCATGGGCGGCAGTATCATTTTGAGGGGGAAAGTATTCAAAGGAAAATTAGGGGAAAATTAGATATTTGAATGCTTCCTGGGAGGGGAGGGGAAGGGAGGGGCATAAGGGGGCAGAGGAGTGGAGGAATAGGGGGAAAGGGGTTTGGGGCTGCAATGAGAGAGGTTGGGGGTTCAAGTGAGGGAGGCATGGCATCCCCATCTCTGCCAATGCATGCCACCCCCCTACAACCGCAGCTCTGCCAATGCACCTCAATCCTTCTGCACTCCCCAGCTTTGCCAATGAACCACAGTTCCCCTGCTCCCCCAGCTATGCCAGTGTACCCCCAAACCTCATCACTCCACAACATGGCCAGATCACCTTTGCTGAAAGAGAGCAGAGTTAAATGTCCATGCAACCTTAACTGTTCATTTCCTTGGTTTTCAGAAGTTTGAGTTCTGCTCAACTCAACGTTCTGCTAGGGGATGACATACCAACAAGCACCTGAAACTCTACATTAACAGTTTTTGCCACTGAATTCTATAAGGTCTATAAGGACAATACTTAATGTATATGTTAAATGTCTTGCATTCAGCCATCCAACATATTTAGAACACCTAAGTTAAGTCTACACTAAAAAGTTAGGTCAACCCAGCTAAATTACTCAGGTGTGTGAAAAATCTACACCCCTGAGTGACATAGTTAAGCCGACCTAACCCTGGGTGCAGACAGCACTAGGTCACTTGAAGAACTCTTCTGTTGACCTAGTTACCACCTCCTGGGGAGGTGGATTAACTGCAGCAATGGGAAAACCCGTCCCATCTACACCAGTGATACTCAGATTAGCCTCAAGAGCCGCAAGAGGCTCTTTAATGCATCTCCTGCAGCTCTTTGCAACACATGATAGCAAAACACTGTGATTTAATTAATAACCTATCTAAATTATTAACCAATCAGGATGTTTTTACTATGTTATTAACCAATTGTAGTTGATAAAATAATAATACTTAGTGTGTATGTATATAAATATTCTCACAGCAAAATGACTGACCAAGTATTTCCCCTGTCATACTGCTTAAATATGAATATATGGTACTATAGTAAATGAAACAATGAATTCACAGTACTGTGGCTCTTTTGGGGAATGTTGATCGCTAATTTGGCTCCTGGGCCACTGAGGTCTGAGTATCACTGGTCTACACTGAAGTGTTACAGCATGGCACTGTAGCTATGTGGCTGAAGCATTCTAGTGAAAACATAGCCGTAGATTCATAGGTTATGGGTACTATGAAACTATATGTATAGTCTTAATGATGAAAGGCCAAAGGAGGAAATTACCCTATGTTGGAGGTGAAGTATAACTTTCCCTGACTGTAGCTAGGTTTTCATGATAATTTCCATGTCCAGAACATGCCATTAATATGATATTCTGATTCTTGTGGACTCTATTCTCTCTCTTTCTTTCTTTTTAAAAATTGGCTTTGCTTTTACCACTACACTACATTTTTCCTAGTCTCTGAAATTTGTCTTTTGACTTTGGACACTATAATTGCCCAGATAATTGTCCACACACAGAGATCCTCTAGATGTTTTGACATTGGATCCAGTTCTCTTTGAAGTTTGGTCTGGAATCGTTGCTGCTTTTAAGTTTACTGAAGTTTTTGTTTTGTTTTAAACACTAACACACTGTACCATTTATCCTCCTGAGATAACCCTCACATGTCCCAGATAGTAAAGTGATGGCACATGGCCTCTTGGGAAGCTCAAAAGCTGGCTACATCTTTGCAACTTTGCCTTTTATGTGTCTGTCATGTTCTAAAGACTGCTGACAGCTTGTCCATCATTTAATTTGAGTTTCATGACTCAGCCTTGATTTTACTTTAAAAGGAATTTGCATACATTTAGAACAAATATGATTGGCTGCAAGTCACTCTTACATGTGCTGTTTATATATTATTCCTATGGTTACCCCACCACTGCTAGATGCAATGTTTTTAGGATGTGAAAAATGTCTTTAAAATAATTCAAGAAACCATGCTTGCTATTTGACTATTTATTTATTTATTTTTAACATCTTTCAGATCATAATAAGAAACGTGCATCCTGAAGCCTTAAGCCATTGGATATAATTTATACCATATAAAGGTACATTAGGGCAAGTTGTATTTATTAAAAATAAATACCTGTTATTTGAATGTTGCAAATTGTCATTCCTCTTTCCATTTTAGCTACAATACCTCTTTACCATAATGTTTTATATGAAAGGTTGACATGAGCTGGACATAACATGATATGACAGTAGAAAAGTAAATGAGGCCATACTTGCTAATGGAGTAGATCATTCCCTTTTGTTAGAATAGCAAATTGTTAGTGGGATGGATTTTCATTAAAAAGGAGGTAAATTGAATGATCTAGAGAAATTTTATATCTGCAATTAATTTATTACCTGAAAATGTCTACTGTGTGAATTACTAGTGCAGGCAATCACTGAATCACATTTTTCTTAATTCTCATCTAAGGTAATATGCAGAGCAAATTACTTGAGAGATTTTTGTTTTAAAATGTTTTGAGGAGAAAATCTTATCTCTCTCAAGTGTTTTCTATAGCAATCTTTTACCACAGTGCCTAAGCCCTGAGCTGCTGAATTAGTACTGTGCGACAATGTGCAACGCAGAATTCATCACAGATTCAGACAAGCAGTACCTTTCCAGTGAAATGGGATAGCAGCATTGTATCCCCACTAAATATCCAGATTGAAATGGATTTGGGTGGGAGAAATCAGTAGACTCATCCTGGTTTCAACACCATCCATAAGAGTGAATAGCGACATAACAAAAACCAAAACACTGCTCCCCCTACACATATTAACTCCATTATGAACTTTTACACAGTTTGAATTATATCACTATGTTAAAAACCATACAGTGAAGATTTAAAATAAAGATTAATGATCTGGAAATGGCAACTGCCAGTATTAAGTGACCATTAGGAAGCCATGTTCCCAGAGTTATTAATCATTATGATTATTAGACCAGTGACAAGATTGACAGTAGTGAAGGAGTTTCTCAGATGTGGGATTATGATCTGACTGTTCTAACTTTTCTGAAGAAAAGTATTCCTCAATTAGTCCATTTTGTATTGCTAAAGAGTGTTACACTCCATGAGCTTCTGATAAATTGCAAAGTTCTCTTGTTTGTATTAGCTACTTTGTTCCACTGTCAAAATGATGAAGAATCTGTATGTAAACCTCATTTTCTCTTTTTATCTGATTTCTTCTAACACAATTATCAGCCCATGTTATGGTACATTATTTGAAATGACATTTTAAGGAGATTTTCATGAGGCCCAGTAGAGCCTAGACATCCCAGAGGATAAACATAATTGAGCCAGTATTTCCAATTTCTTCCTCTATCACTTACTATCACATGATACAAGTATGATTGTCACTGTGTTATACACAAATGTTGTATAGCTTTCAAACTATTTATAAAACAACAAATATGTAGAAGTCCACTGGATTTGTTTGGAAGATTCTTGCTAAAGAAACAGAACAGGAATTATGCTAATTCTAAACAAGCAAGCATTCAAAACGTATTTTGGCAAAGTGAACTGAATCCACAAATATACTGTGCCCTGAGCCAGTAATGAGATTGACTTGAAGTCAGTAGCTTCTGACTCATGCCAGGTTATTAAAATAAATCAGTGGAAGAAGCTAACTCCTCACTAGCCCATCTTATCTTTTTTCTTATGAGTAGCTCAGTGGCTGGACAATCTGATAATAGAGAAGATATTGGTCTAGTTGCCTTGGGCACAGGACTAGAAACCAGAATCTTCTGAGTTCTAATCCCAGTCTTAGACTAAGTCATTTGGTCCTAAACTTTGAAGAGTGTCTGCCATACTGGGTGCCCTACTTAAGAAACTTGGGGCATGATTTTCAAAGGTGCTGGGAATCTTCAGCAACTCTTGAAGTCAGCTGGACTCCTGGATCCTTAATACTACTGAAAAATCAGATCTTTGATGTCTCAAGATAGGGACCCAAAATTAGGGGTATTTTATCAAAATGTAGGTTTAACTTCCCAACCTCAGCTTTCCCACCTCTAAAATAATACTTTCCTACTTTAATGGGTACAAGGTGAACTGCACCTTAAATCCCTTTTGGTGTCTCTGAGTACCACTTAGGTGACAGGCCTGGCTCCCTGCACCTCAGTTTGGGTGGAACCACATGATCCAACCACGAGCAGACTGTTTCTCTGTGCTGCAGTACCCCCCTGATTCTCAACTGTGTTAATGACACAGGACTAACTCAAGTCTGGCACTGGTAAGTGTTTTCCCATAGGAAGCCTATGACAGCATAATTTGGCAGTGGCATGGGAACAGGGGCTTCAGAACAAAGCATTATTTATTTATTCCTAAAAGGTACAAAGCATTTATGAAAATAGGTTAACAAAATAAAAGGCCTAGATGTATACTTCCTTACCGAAGCTTAACCAATCTATCCACAGCTCAGGGAGGTCCTGCTTATTCCCATTTCTGAGTTGGAAGATCCAGCCTGTCCACTGTCTCTGTGTGTCTATCTGTTTTGGTGTCAGTATTGGTCTGGTGACAACCCACTCCTCTCTCTTCCTCCTCAAGGCAAGCATTTTTTTTTAGGGTTTAGGATTCCCTTTGATCCTAGACTCAGTCTTGGGAAGAGGAAACTATGGATGGAGCCAGACAGGGATATTCCATAATAAACAGCTTTTCCATTGCTTCCTCCAGCATTTTTTGTCTCTATCATTGTTTCATTTCCTGAAGGTTTGCACTTAACAGTCTCCTTTGATTAAACTCCTGGCAGACCAGCAGGTTAACATCAAACAGATCACCTGAGAGGGATATGAAATTTATAAAAAATAATACACATGGCTCTCTCATTCTCCTCACCTGCCTTACAGGGGGGCGGTGGGAAATACTTAATAAAAGCATTTTGAAGATTTGCTAAGTAATCTTTTGGACTCTAACCCTGAGCTGGGAAGTCTGCACCCAAAAGACCAGGGCACAGTTCTGCACCCATGGAGACTTACTACAATCTAGAATAGGGAAGGCCTTTTGGGTAGTGAAAGAAAAGCTGTTGCAGCCCCAAAGTCTTTGTGGACGTTTGAGTGAAGTCTGGGGAGCTTAGCCAGGGAGCTAACAAAGAGAATTAGTGACTTATCTACATTGTTCGTACTTAAAGTGACTAACAGCTCCAAAACAGAGCAGTGAGCTGACAAGAGACAGGACCACCTTCAAAACACGCCTATACTCCAAAAGAAAGGGAAGCAGAGGGGTGTAACAGGTGTAAAAGATAAAAGGAAGTAGATTAATGCAAACCAATATCTTTGTAGCCTCATACAGTCTAATTATACTTCTACTTATGCTAAATAGAGTATCTTGCTCTTTTTTATTAATAAGGTTATCAGTTTTATTAAGACGATAGTCAAGTGGGTACTTTAAATGATGTTGTGAAGTATCTCCAGGCATGCCAAAACTTCCATTTCATGTAAGTACTCAAAATGTATCTACATATAAAAAACCCCAAACCAATCAACCAAAAACCCCTTGTCACTGTGTGTCATTTTGCATTTTTCAGTTATAATGAGCACTACAAGCATTTTCCGTGTTTTTTATTCATGAAGGAGGAGATTTTCAAGTGAGAGTTCAGTGGGCCCTCAGGCTCAAGTTCTGTTAAAAAATACATGGAGAGTTACAAAAGGATATCTTTCACCAGACCATAAAATAATAGAAATCAGCAATAAAAAAGACTTATTAGGTGATTTAGATCAATCCTCATGGTAGTGGAATATGGTCCTTATGTCACACTTTCAAGTGTTTTGTGCAGTTTAATTTCAAATGCCACAAATATTGGGGATTCCATTAGTTCCCATGGAGACAATACAATAGATCTCACTGTCAGGAAGTCGCCCGCCCCCCACCACCACCTTCAGCTTGAATCTCTCTTTTCTTAAGTGCAAGTTACACCAGTGTATACACTCCCTCTCTGTCCTTGGTATTTAGAGTCTCCAAATAGCTGTGCATAGTTATAACATCGTGGTCAGTTATCCATTAGTCAGGACATTCATATTAGACCAAATTTACCCTTGGTTTATACCATCATAAACTAGGTTGCCAGATTCCTGGCAGTGGAAAGTCCATTGAGTGAGATGCCAGTGGTGTAAGACCCTCACACATACTCCCAGCTACCAGAATTAATGCAGCATCAAAATGAGTGAGGCTGATTGGAGGGGAAAGGCATAGCAGGTAAGGTCAACCTGCAGAAGTGCTGATCCATCAAATCCCCCTGCAGCCTTTACCAACAGGGCTCCTGTGGAGAATACAGCAGAAACTTATGTTACCAGACTCGGGAAGACCTTCTGATGTACAGCAGTGGTAGAACTACGTCCTGCTCTCCCTGGGGATGAATCCCCACTAAGATCTGCTCTACACCTAAAACTTAGGACGCCTGAGGTACATGGCTCAGGGCTCTGAAAAATGTCATGCCTGGTGCGACAGTTCAGTTTAGGGTCACCAGACAGTAAATGTGAAAAATCGGGACAGGGGGTGAGGGGTAATAGGTGCCTATATAAGAAAAAAAAAATTGGGACTGTCCCTATAAAATTGGGACATCTGGTCACCCTAGTTCAGTTGCTCTAACCCCCACTGTAGACACAGTGAGGTTGAGAGAAGAATTAATCCATTGACCTAGCTATGGCATCTCAGATAAGTGGATTTACCACAGTGATGGGAAAAAAATCCTTCTTCACTACAATGCTGCCCGTGGCATAGCTATAGTGCTGCAGTTGTGCCACTGTCATGCTTCTAATGTAGACATATCCTGAGATTCTGTGGCCCAGGCTCATGTCAGGAAATGCAATTTGCTTTCCCCTGAGCTAGAGGGGTGAATTTCATCCACTTAGTTCTTTTAATCTTTCTTTAGAAATCAATGCCTCCAGCCCCTCAATCACTATTGTTGCTCTTCACTGAATTCATTCCAGCTTGTACATTCTTCTTGTATCAAAGTGCCTAGAATTTTATGCAGCATTAACAGGTGTGGACTCAACAGAATTACATGGAGATGATTATCAATTCTCAGCTCTATGATATCACACCTTGCACGTACTCAGCCACAAATCATGTTTTCCCACCCCTCCCTTCCCCACTATCTTGCATTGAAAACTCACGTCTAGCTTGCTGTTCACTGTCACTTCCTAGCTCTCTTTCCTTAGTGCTACTTTCCAGGGTTGTTTTTCCCTATTATTAAATATTATGGTTTCAGATTATTTTCCCTCAAAGATAATAGCATTATTACAAGCTAGAACTAATTCTATTACATCCTACCTATGTGCCTGTTTTTTGCTGCATTTACTCTGAAAAACTTCCACTAAGTAGGAGTTTTGCCTGGACAAGGGCAGCAAGCTGGATCCCCAAATTCCAAATCACTCTTGGACCCTTTTTAATATTTCACTGTTCTTGCCGGTGTTTGCAACACTTTCCAGCAACTTTAGCATTATTTGTGAATCTCATTAGCACACTGTTTGCTCCCTCTTCCGGGTCAGTAATGAAGATGTTAATGAAAACATGTCTGATCCCTGCAGCATCTGCCAGACACCTTCTTCCGACAAAGTACACTGTTGTTTATCATTATCACACGTTTGGGATTCTCACCAATTTTCAAAGCACTGGTAAGCTGAGGTGGCACCACAGGGTTTTTGCCAGCCCCTTGTTAACTGACCTTTGACTAATCACAGTTTTTATTTAAAGAAAAAGAAAAAAAATCTGGAAGTTTCTCTCCCCTTTCCTTACAGAGTAGTCTTGAAAACAAACTGCTCCCGTTACTTGATTCAGTTGGGTTCAAAAGAACAAGAGCTAAGCTCCACTTCTGTAGCAGGTGGGGAAAGAGACCTAATGATCCCCACACATCACACTTTTTATATGAAAAGACCAGTTATGTTCTCCACAGAATCATTTCATCTCCCTGAAATTCTTAGCCCAGTCCTGTGTATAGTCCTGTATGATAATGGTGGGCAGGAAATAGTCATTTCTGGGGAGAGGGCAAAGCATTTTTTCACAGGTCTGCCCCAAATACTTAAAGCCAATATAATGAGCTGTGTCTGATTATGGAACTGAGCTGGCTGCTGCTCTCTCAGGCAGTTGCAGTGCATCCATTGCTTCCTTCCTGCATCCTACACAAGTGTAGATAGGAATATATGGGGGACACCCCATTGTAGTTCCTGCACACTCTTGCCAGTTGCACCAAGAAGGCAGGAAGAGAGGAAGTGTGACCATATAAGACTCTGGTTCAATTTCCCTGTGACCTTGGGCAAATCACTTCGGTTATGTTTACACTTTGCGCTGGCAGTGTAAATTCCAGCTGCAGGAGGCACTCCAGCTCCAGCACTGATTGCCCTAGTGTGCTAAAAGGACAGTGTAGCTTCAGCAGTGTGAGCAGCCGCAGGGGCTGAGCACCCTGAGTACATGACTAGTACCTTAGACAGGTACCTGCTTGGGGCAGCTAGCCTCTCCCATTGATGTGGCTATACACTCCATTTTTAGCGCATGAGCTCTGACTAAGTTAGTGAGGGTATGTCTCCTCGAGCTGGAATTTACACCTCCAGCTCAAAGTGTAAACATCCCTTTAATCTATCTCTGTCTCAGTTCCCCATCTGCAGAATGGCGATAATAATATCTCTCTACCTCACAGGAGTGTTGTGAAGAGAAATACATTAAACACCTGTAAGGCATGGTCTAGGTATATTTGGTCCTTGCCTCAGTGCAGGGGGCCAGACTAGATGACTTCTTGAGGTCCCTTCCAGCCTCACATATCTATGATCCTATGATTAAAAATAAAGATTGTGAGGTACTCAGATGCCATAATAACAGAGGTCAGATAGGTACTTAAGATATATAGGCGCAAGCAGCTACTGCATTAAGAAGGAGTCCTATAGCTGCTAACTGTTGCTGTCCTCCATCAGCACTATCTCCAGCCCAGAGATTTTAGAGCTAGTACAGAGCAGGGGCTTGCAGGAACGTTTGGCGTACCCCTCCCCCGACTTTCCATCCCACCTGTTCTTCTGCCTCCAGATAGAGGAGACCTAGTCTCCCACCAAACCCCTTAGCACAAATGAAGAGAAACCCATCCACCTCAGGAACCAAAGGGGATTCATTCCTATCCAGTCCCCACACATGGTGATTTGAAACAAACAACCACCATTTCCAGACAAGAATGCAGGATACCCATCAGGTATATGGCCATTGATAGGAGCTTCCATGAAGTCCTGAGGAGGGGAAATCACTGGGCGTAGGGGAGGGGATGGTTCAATTTGGGGGGTCATGTTGGTGAGAGTGTTTTAACCAAGGAATCTTTCACACATCTAATCACAAACTGAGGCACAAAATCTTTGAGGAAGCCCTTTGTTAAAATTGTGGCAGCACATCACTATTTCTAGTGGTTCTTTGCATCATAATTTTAAACTCCTTTGTCAATAAATAAAAGCATGCAAGAGGTGGCAAGCTTCACAGTAAGGGCAGGTAGCCCATATAGTTCCTGATTCCCTCAATTAATACATAGAAGTTTTTCATATCCCCATCTATATTGAGCTTGACTTGAATGTACTTTGTGTAAAGGTTATTATTGAGAAAAATATTATGGTATTGAAATGCCTCTCTGTTTCTTATGGTTTTTGCACTCACGTGAGTAGAAAGCAAGTAGCAATATAATTTAACGAAAAATCTAACTTTTTAGGGCACTACTTAGCTTCCTCTTCGTGTAAAAGGAGGGTGAACTATTTCATAATCAGTAAAGCTACTACAAGACATAAGCTTCTTATGACCCAAGTGTGAAGGTTGGGACATTTGTCAGCTTTGTGGAAACTTTACAGCTGTTGTGAAATGGCTCTGAATTAGGGTGACCAGATGTCCCGATTTTATCGGGACTGTCCCGATATTTGCTTGTTTGTCCTGCGTCCCAACCGATGTGCGGTCGGGACACTGGACAAACAAGCAATTTTGCCCTCCCTGGAGGGCTCTCGCCCCCCCCGCCCCCACCGACTCCACCTCCTTCTTCCCACATTGGCTCCCTCCCCAAATCCCCGCCCTGGCCCCGCCTCTTCCCCAAGCATGTGGCATTCCTCCTCCCTCCCAGGCTTGTTGCTGTAATGGCGGCAAGCCTGGAGGGAAGGGGTGGTGGCTGGCTTCCAGTTCCTGGAGCTGGTGAGTAGGGGAACTGGGCGGGCAGGGGGGCTGGCAAGGGGGCTGCTCCCCCAGGAGGGCGATGGGGGGCTCTGGACCCCGGCAGAGGAGAGTGACCCGGGGCCACACGAGTGGCCATGTAAAGTTTATCAGCTCGGGGTAGACCCCGGCAGGCTCCTCGCCCCTGTAGGGGGGTAGCGTCCACCCCTCCCCCTTGTCCTGGCTCCTCAGCTGAGACCCCCGGCACCTTCCTGGGGGAGAAGCCCCTTTGCCAGCCCCCCTTACCCGCCCGGTGCCCCTACTCACCAGCTCCAGGAACTGGAAGCCGGCCACCACCCCCTCCCTCCAGGCTTGTGCCGGCATTCCAGCTGCAAGCCTGGAGGGAGGAGGAATGCCGCTCAGCTGAGGAGCCAGGACGAGAGAGCAGGGGGGACTCGGCTCCTTACTGGCCTGTGGCGGCTGGCGACACATGCTGGCACAGGGCGGGGATGCTACCCCCCTACAGGGCAGGGCGAGGAGCCGGCCAGGGTCCCCTCCCAGCTGATAAACTTTACGTGGCCACTCGCGCGGCCCTGAGCCGCTCTCCCCCGCTGCTGCTGGGGTCCGGAGCCGCGCGGCTCTAGCTCCAGTGGCTCCTTCCCCGTGGGACGGGGGCTGTGCAGCATGTGCCCGGGGCCCTGAGGCGGGGCGGGGCTGCGGCGCAGCCAGGGCCTGCTAATTCCCCCGGCACCTGAAAAATGGCTTTTTTTTTTCTCCGCCCCCGCCCCCCGATATTTCCTGTCAGTGATCTGGTCACCCTACTCTGAATTAAGAAGATGCAAGAGAGAGTCTCATATCTCATGCAGCTTGTGCAAAGACTTGACAACTCTTAAAACAAGACCCAGTTTCGAATGAGGAACTAGAACATTTTCCACTTGAACATTTCCAGTCAACACGTCAATCAACATGTCAATCACCTAAAATGCCAATGCCAGTAATCATATTCCAAAGTGTTAAGTCTGCAACAACTGTCAAACGATAATATTTTTTATATTTTGTAGAGCTTTGCATAGTGAAGTTCAATGTAACCACTCAGACTAAAGCCAATGTTAACTAAACCTGAGATTGTGTAAGGTGCCGAACTCCTCCAATTTCTGTTAACATCAATTAGAGTCAAAAGTGCTGAGCATCTCATAGGATAGCGTCTTTTCTGACTAAGGGCTCATCCTACAGCCCCTTACTAAATTAGTAGAACTTCCATGACAATAGTAATTCTTTACAGGATTCAGTCCTAATAGTAATATCTCTAACTAAATATTTTTCTTGGAAAACAAAGTACTGTAGGCAGAAGCAGCATAAAGAAACACACCCCTCTAGAGTATACCTAGAAGAGGTATTTTTTGTCTTAAATTAATTAAAGATTGTCATGAATTTTTGAGTAGTGTAATGATTTTCACAGTATGATCAGACTGGTTTTATTAACTTGAAATTATTTCCCCGAATAATAAAAAAGGAAAGAAAGAATGAAATATAACAACTTTAAAATGGCTTACTGGACTGCCAAAAGAAAAGTTTGTAAAAATTATATGGTATCTTCTAAGTAAACACGGTTATATGATGTCATTTAGTTGTTTTTCAATTCTTAGCACTGGAACAAAATCCAAACATCAGTGAAACTGTGTGCTGGCAAGGGCATAATAGAATATGGGGCAGGAGGAAGCCCACCGTTACTCAGAATGTAATGGAAAAATCAGATGTGAAAGCTGATGCAATTGTACAAGGCTATTGAATTATAAATGGCATTGTTTCTATAACCCTGCAGTAGCACTCTTGACTCACAGCGTTACACTAGTACATTGTGAGAAAGAGGGTGAGGGCAGAGTGACACTTTTCCATTATAATTCCCTATTCTCAGGGGTTTATAACACATCAGAAAGTCTTGGTCTGGAATTACATTTGGTATAAGTAATATGTACTTGGAAGAAGTTTTGGCCAAAATTCTCTGCTGGTATATGGAATTACTTCATCAGAGAATTCTCTCACTGTTTTATTCTATTGCATATTTTAAAAAAATTGTCATTATGTTCCCTGAGCAATCTGTGTGTGTGTGTTGTAAGGTCACTGAGATGCATAATAACTCAAATTTTATTTCAGTGGAACTAACTCATGTAAGACTAACAATTCAGCTCAATAAATGTATTACTAATACTGATCTTACATACAAGTCTTATAATCAGAATTTATACAAACATGTATATACAAATAAACAAACACACATATATACATATAATCTGTATTGCAGAAGTTACATTTGTGAACATCATATATTTTTGTTTTCCGCTCTTAAAACTTAAAATATCTCAAAGAATTTTCTCTAAAATTGAGGATATATATCAGTGGTTCTCAAATTTCTGTACTGGTAACCCCTTTCACATAGCAAGCCTCTGAATGCGACCCTCCCTTATAAATTAAAAACACTTTTAAATATATTTAATACAATTATAAATACTGGAGGCAAAGCGCGGTTTGGGGTGGAGCCAGGGCCACCGAGAGCAGGTTTGGGCCCCGGTGAAAAAATTTTTTCGGGCCCCCTGGCAAGGGTGGACCACCTAAACAGCTGGGGAAACTGGGTCCCAGGCCTCCTTCTGGACCGCTGGGCCCTGGTAATTTGTATCGGCTTCCCCCCCTCTCATCAACCCTGGGTGGAGCCTAACAGTTCACGACCCACCATATAATAACCTTGTGCCCCCCAGTTTGAGAACCCCTGCTAGATATATATTTATTATATATATATTTCACTGCTGCAATACAGAAGAATGTAGTAGATATGCTTAAAAAGCACATATATTGGAGGGTTACTTTTAGCTCATAATATTGGTCAGGCAAGGCCCAATCCCGTTATTTATGAAATAAATGGCAAAAGCTCATATTGATTCCAATCAACAGGATCAGGTTCTGACTGGTTTAAATAAAATATTATTTAGAGTTTTCAAATGAAGCAGCTGATATATTTGGGAATTAATTGCTTGTTGTCAAATAATTTAGGCCCTAATTCAGCAAGTCACTTAAGCACTTGGTTAGAATTAGTTCCATGCCTATGCACCTTAGTGAACTGGGGACATATTGTGCATTCTGAAATACAATATGTGTGTGATAAAAAAATATTTTAAAGTCATGGTTAAATAAATATGAATAAACTCGCTTTATGGCCCCAATTCAGCAATGTATTTTAGCATGTCATTAAATGCTTTACTGAATCAGGGTCATAAAACAGAATGTTTATTCAGAGTAAAAGGAGACTTTATATTTTCTTGGTAAATAATATGGGTGAAATCCTGTCTCTATTGCAGTCAATAGCAAAACTCACCCTATGTGCTTTATAACTTCCTAAAAGTGACTAGCAATTCTAGGCGTCTCGATTTGTGGGTCCAAGCCTAACCCCCAGCACTCCCTTCACCCGGGACACCTTAAAGTGTCCTGATTTTCAGAAATGCTAAACAGTCATCTTCTCAATCAGGCCTCTTTATTATATTTAAATTTGGGGACTAAAAGCTGAGGTACCCAAAACAACTTGTCACATTTGAAAAGTAGACCTAGAGGCCCATGTTAATGATCCTTATGAACCAAAGAAAAGACAAGATATTTGAAACTATTGATTCACTCAGCTGTATTTTAATTATATTCATTTGGGTGGATGGAGTTGTTTCAGTAAGAGAGAATATCAAATTAAATTTTAAAATTTCCTGGCTTTTGACAATTTAAGCAAGACTCTCCACTTTATTTAAATGTGGTTTTGTATTTAATTTACCTTAAGCAGGAACTAAATTTCTCTAACCTTTAGAGTTCTGTTAGTGCTCTTGTCCTAATCAGGAATCTTAATGAAATTCTCTCCTCTATTAATAAATTACATGACTTTGCATTTAATTATAGAGAGCACGGATTATAAAATGAAATAGTCTATAAATGAGCTTTCAAGATAACTTTGGCACTGCTTGGAAACCATAAGTGCCAAAGATGAATAATAAGTGCGCTAAAGTCATGGCCTTACTTCTGTAGAACTGTACCATTAGACTATCTAGGAACAAAGTAACGGAACATTGTTACAATATGGGAGACTCTAGAAGTCTGGCCAAATTACTTTTTGCTCTGCTCTGAGAGGCTGTAGTCAGTTGAACACCTGTTGGCACATACAGATCAGCAAGGTCAAGGCAGTTAAAAAGACAGGGCATGTTATATTGTATATCATCTGAGGGTTAGGCTTCTTGGAAATTAATGTTTTCTTGTTCTAAAATATAGTACACAAATGAAAGCCTCTCCACTATACATCAGTCAGAAGGCTTGCCAACCATATATAGGATGACTTTACAATTTATAAATTATGGGGAATATTTTCATGAAGCTCATTCAAGCTTGGATGGTGATCGTTGCAGGATTGGCAATTTCCTGGGAAAAACTACTTTATGATAGGGTGTTGGTAAATAACTGTTTAAACCCAGTTTAAACTATGAAACTCAGAAAAATAATTGCAGGTTCAGAAAGCATAGAACGAATAATTTCAAACTTTGGATACGTCCACTGAAAACTGAGGAATAGGCATTGTCTATCCAGTACATCAAAGTATGTCTTCTACTTCAGAATGCTGCATGACCAAATGAACCCGCAACTCTGATGATTTTGATTGCTTAATTCTTTTAGCCTACAATTCTGCATTACTATCATTTTAATATCAAATGTTTTTTACTTTTGTTTATATAATACTGAAAATTGAAATGAGTCAAGACACATAACTTCCTTTAGAAAATACTGAACCAAGATGTACAGACTTTCTGATGTTCTGTATTATAATGATTATATATATATATATATATATATATATATATATATATATATATATAATACACACACACACACATATACATATATACTAGCCCATTGCAGTTTTACTTTTTATTAGTATAACCCTAAATTAATCTATGAATTTACTGCCTTATGTAACCACAATATGAGTATATAACTAAAACTAGGTGTAATATGGTGTGCATTAATGAAACCATTTTAAAAACAGAAAATGCCTTAAAGTGGGACTAAATAGTTTTTCATGAGGCAGTAAAAACATGATTTTGCTTTGTAAAAACCACCTCAGGTAAATACTAGGCTATCCCTGGCTCCTTGGCATGTGTGTGTTTTGCGTCTTTCTCTATTTTTTGTGATAAATATAGATACAACTGATAAGTAACACCTGAGCTTTCAAGATGTAATACAAACTTCCTCAGATGATATATAGCATAAAAGGGCTGTAGTATATGGCATCTTTAATTGATTTGCCCTACTTACACTGTGTGTTTTAATTGGTCATCTAACTCTCTTAATCTTCCTTCCATTGGAATTAATGGAAGTTTTATCTTTGGAAGACTAAAGTGAGAATAGGCTCCCTCAGCATTTACACAAAAGGAAAAAAAACATCAGTTCTAGTAAACAGCAATGTCCCCGCTATTGAGCTGAGAGATCCCAGCCAAAGTGAGACAGCAGAAAAATATTGCTCAAAAAGGAAAACTTTTTTTAAAATTTACTTGGTATCCATAGAATCATAGAATATCAGGGTTGGAAGGGACCTCAGGAGGTCATCTAGTCCAAACCTCTGCACAAAGCAGGACCAATCCCCAACTAAATCATCCCAGCCAGGGCTTTGTCAAGCCTGACCTTAAAAACCTCTAAGGAAGGAGATTCCACCACCTCCGTAGGGAACCCATTCCAGTGCTTCACCACCCTCCTTGTGAAAAAGTTTTTCCTAATATCCAACCTAAACCTCCCCCACTGCAATTTGAGACAATTACTCCTTGTTCTGTCATCTGTTACCACTGAGAACAGTCTAGATCCATCCTCTTTGGAACCCCCTTTCAGGTAGTTGAAAGCAGCTATCAAATTTCCCCCTCATTCTTCTGTTCTGCAGACTAAACAATCCCAGTTCCCTCAGCCTCTCCTCATAAGTCATGTGCTCCAGCCCCCCAATCAGTTTTGTTGCCCTCCGCTAGACTCTTTCCAATTTCTCCACATCCTTCCTTTAGTGTGTGACCCAAAACTGAACACAGGACTCCAGATGATGCCTCAACAATGTCGAATAGAGGGGAATGATCACTTCCCTCTATCTGCTGGCAATGTCCCTACTTATACTTATCCATCTAGGGATGTAAGTGCCTTCTGAAATTTAGAACACTGAAATCTAAAATTGTCAATACCATACTTTAGTTAATCAAGTTTCCCTATTACAAACTATCAAATTAATAGACTTTCCCACAATGACTGCACAGCACCTTCAAGCGTGGGGGTGTGTGTGATTTGTCTGGCAGGCCGGATGAAGGGAACAGTGCTATATGGCTGGGGGGGAAGGAGGGGAGGCGAGAGAGAGAGGAAAACTGCTGCAAAAGGGAAGGAGGGGTCAGCGTGGTTGCTCACTGATCCACTGGGAATGAAGGACTTTAAAGGGTAGCCCTGTGTCTGAAGTCCCCTTTTACACGGAGCAGGCTGAGGTAGCACCCACCTTCCCTCTCCTTTTTGTGGTGAAATATCAGGTTTGGCCAAAACCTGCTGTGGGCATTACACTGGATGCGTCCTTTTTAGGGAGGTTGGGAAGGAATTTTTCCTTTACCAGCAGATTGGCTTGGGTGCAGTTGGGGGGGTTTTCACCTTCCCCACAGTGGGTTCAGAAAGGGCTTTTGTCACTCATTATATAAGTGTAGGGTGGATGTCAACTGCAGGTACTCCATAGGAAAAGTATACAGTGACCAGATAAATGGCTTGGAAACAGACTTTAAAAGGAGGTGTTTGTTAAAGGAATGAACAGGGAGGGGGATGAGAGTTGGAGACTCCTATAATTGGTATAGCAGGGAGCCAACCTCCATTTCTTATACCCTGCCTTAATCCTCCTATGGGGGGAGGGAGAAAATGGTAAAATCCCAGTGATGGATTGGCTGTGGGAACTTGGATAGAAAAAGAGGGGGAGCTGGCAGAAGCTCCCCTTCCCCCCGGGGTCATTATGGACTAAACATGGGGTTACCTGCACTGTAACTGTTATCTGCTGGGTAGTCCCAAACATCTAATAATAAAGTTGCAGCCTGATTAAACCCATGTCAAAATGTCTACTGTCCTTTCAATATAGCTGGACAAAGAAATGAATCTACCTAACCATACCATGAGACCTCCATTGAAATCATCCTTCAACCTCCAGCCTCTCCTCCTCTGAACTCCAGCCTACCACAAAGCCTGTGAGAAAAGATGGACTTTGCATTGTGCCTGCAAAGCTAAGAAATCTGGGCTCTTCCAGCAATGGATCAAAGCAAATAAAAGAGTTGATGACCCTCCCCGATCAAAAATACTATGTTTCTGCAACCTGCCAAATTTGATTTGCTGCAAGAAACCTTAACTAACACATTTGCATTAATGAAGGGCTTCACAGTGGAACACTTCATCTCTCCATAATACAGCATATGCCAAAATGTGAGGTACACACCCCAAACTGGGTGTGAATGATTAGCAGGTGAATGCAGATGTTTAAATGAAGATGGGTAAGCCTCAGCAGAATCTCTGGAGAGCATATTTGTTTTATTTTCCCAAAGGGATGGTCAGTTATTATACATTTTGGAAATGCTGTTAGATATATAGTTTGCTTCCTTCAAACCTCATTTTGCAAGGCTACCATAAACTTAGAATATAGGGCAACCTTTTCATTTGCACAAACTCGCATGCACAGTTTATTTACTCCATTAGTATATGATGACTACTTGTTTTTTATTTATTTTTAATTTATCTCTAAATATCCAAATTTTAAATGATTCTGCATCGCATTGAGTTTGGCACATCCTAGCCACAATAATCCTAACATTGTGCATTTAATGATTTAAATTTATACTGTGGGATATTATCTGCAGCCATTGTGCAACATAAATCTTGTTAATAGCGATTCCACCTGTGTACCAATTAGGGTGACGAGGTGCCTGGTTTTCGACCAGAACACCCAGTCAAAAAGGGACTCTTGCGGTTCCGGTCAGCATGCCAACCGGGCCATTAAAAGTCCGGTTGGCAGCACTGCAGAGCCAAGGCAGGCTAGTCCCTACCTGTCCTGGGGCACCGTGCTGTGCCCGGGAAGCAGCCAGCAGGTCTGGCTCCCGGGGGGGGACATGGGGCTCTGCGCGCTGTCCCCGCCCTGAGCACCAGCTCGACCAAAGGGAGCTGGCGGGAGCAGTGTCTGTGGGAGAGATCAGTATGCACCCCTGAGCCTTTTTATTTAACCATCATAAAGTATAGAACAAAGGTTTGGCATGTTACTTCAGTATCATGTAGTGTTGATCAACATTATTTAAAAAAAATGTTCTCATATATTTAAGCCTCGTCCTCAAATATTGAGGACTTGCCAATGATAAGCAGAGGTTTTACCCATTGGTTTCTACAGCATTTAACTCTTTATTAAAAAAGAAATTCAAGTTTCTAGCTCTTATGGCCAAAGTTGATATGTAACCTTACACGGGGAAACCTTATTATTGAATATTCACAGGACTCCTGAAAGAACAGAAAGGTCTGAAGTACATGTATTCATTTCAATGGAGTATATTAAATGTGGAGCCTAACTGCTGTATGGCTGGAACTTTTGGGAAGCAGCAATCTTCTCACTCATTCTGAACAAAATTTGAGCCTTGGCAGCAGGTAGGATTCTATGTAATGCTCTCCAGACTGATCTGTTAAGGGTTGCTCGGATCCACTGTTTCTCTCCCCCCCCACCCCCCGATATCAACAACTTCTAGACCAACATATTGCTCATGAAAGAGCACACAATTACAAGAAACCATTTTGTGAACAATCACTGTTTTGTTATAGGTAATTTCTGTTCATTCTCCCTCCACTTGAAGCAAGCTACAGAAACAACTCATGAGATTTGTTACTTTCAGCAGCTCAATCATTGAGCCCCTAGATTAACATAGAATTAAGGTTTAGCAAAACCTCAAAGATGAACAATGAAAAAGAGGCACTCTGGGATATAAAATTCTGATGGTTACAGCCTTAACAACTGGATGGGTGCAGTCACTTGTTTTAATTTAAAGTCTTTGAAATATGCTTTGTGTCTATTCCTGGGTCTTCTCCTGTCAGATCAGGTGCCAGTAAGCTGTTCATTTTGTTCATTATGTCTTCTGTATCACTTTGGATTATAGCTTTCAGGCTTGGATTAAGCCTATTCTTAGTGTTTCTAAATCAAAGCTATGTATCTGGTTTTCATTCTGTCAGGAGAAGTATCTAAGTAGTAGGATTTGATAGGACATCCTTAATAGCTCCAACAATAAGCCTGACACTAAGACCTTTCAACAGAAACAGGTTTAAAATTAACAGAACAGGCGCATGATAATATACATGTACTACATTAAAACTCAGTTATAATGATCAGAGGAATGCAAAATAGATGTGTCTACTGAGAGACTGTGCAAAATGACATCGGAATGCAGTTTCAACTCCCCTTAGTTAATTTAAGTTAGACTATATTTACAATACTCAATGTACACCATATAAAATGTAAATAGCCTTTGAAATAAATATATGTATTTTTAAGTCCCTGTTCTGCCTTGACTTGCAAAACCATGCTCTGAAGTGTCCTTAGCCTCTGTTTGCCAAAAGCTGGCAATGGGTGATGGGCGATGTAACACTTGATGATGACCTGTTCTGTTCATTCCCTCGGAAGCATCTGGCATTGGCCACTGTTGAAAGACAGGATACTGGGCCAGATGGACCATCGGTCTGGCTCAGTATGACCATTCTTATTGTCACTTTTACCTCATACATCCTGGCTGTAAGGTGTAAATCAGCTCAGATTTTGGCCCTTAACAACTAATTGTGCACATGAAATGTGGGCGATGTCAAATAAGGTAACCTTTACCTCGGCAAAAGATTCTCCCATGAACACCCACCCTCACCAAAGACAATACAAGAAGAATTTTTGGATACATCAGAACCAGGCAATACTACCGAACAAATACATCCATTTGTGATGAAGACATAGATCTCATCAACCACAGTACAGTGTAATTTACTGCAGGTAAATATCAAAGAATTCCTCTCACCTGAAGTTACGAATGGCAAGAACATGACAAATCTCCCCTCCACCATTTTCTCGTTCACAAGCAATGAGTTTCAAACAGCTTCCAACTTCTTCCATGTTACAGAAATCCCCTAGGATCTCACCCCAAATCAGCATATGGGCACACACCCCTTTTGACCCAGCATCTGTCACATCTGTTCTGCTGCACTGCTTTAAATTCATTCTGGGCCCTTTCCCTACCTCAACATCAGAAGCACCAGATGTCACCACCAAGTCTAACCTGGCTCCTCACTGCACTCTTAACTGCAGATATCATTTGCTTGTTAGTATATAGGCTCGTTTGTCAGCCTGAGATATAATTTTGGGTTTGACCTTTCGATACTCTTACATCTTATACTAATATGTGTGAACAAAGAACAAAAACATAGTGTGTGTTGCTTCTGCCTGGCCAGATGGGTTTGTTAGCATAATGTAGGGTTACCATTCGTCCGGATTCTCCCGGACATGTCCGGCTTTTTAAGTTTAAAAATACCATCCGGGGGGAATTTGTAAATGTCCGGATTTCCCCCACGCCCTCATGCAGAGCGCGGCACAGCTGACAGGGCAGCCAGCCGGATCGAGCCACTCGCGCGGGGCTCCCTCCTCCACTTCCCCGCTCCTCTCCCCTGCAGCTTCAGGTCACTCCGCTCCTCTCTCTCCCCCCCCCACCCTGCATTCGCAAATCGCCGACCATTCACATCGGGCCTCCAGCAGTCTGGAGCTCCTCCCCCTGCTCCCCCTCCCCTGCTGCCCAGCGCACCGCTCAGCAGCACTCTGTGAGGGCGGGAACCGGGCTATGCGCTCCGTGGGGAAGAGTGGCAGTGTGTCGGGCTCCACGTGGAGCTCGACACGCTGTTCTGAGCAGCAAGGTAAGGGGACCAGGGGGTCAGAGAAGGAGCAGGGGGGTTCTGGAGAGGGCAGTCAAGAGACAGGGAGCAGGAGGAGGGTTGGATGGGTCAGGAGTTCTGGGGGGGGCTGTCGTGTCAGGGCGGGGGTGTGAATAAGGTTTTGGGCAGTCAGGGGACGGGTAGGGTCCGAGGGGGGCAGTTAGGATGGGGGGGTCTCAGGAGGGGGCAGTCAGGGGATAAGGAGTGGGGGGGTTGGGAGTTCTGAGGGGGGCAGTCAGGGGGCGGAAAGTGGGAGGGTCAGGGGCGGGGCTCCCACCTCCTCTTTTTTGATTGTTGAAATATGGTAACCCTAGCATAATGGGAACAGATAAGAGCAGTTAAAGTGTTACTGGAGTGAACACTTTAAGATTGCCTCAACACCTATCTCAAGGCAAGGTCAAGCAACCAGTTGGGAGGGGCAAAGAGGGATTTGGGGGAAGTTATAAAACACTAAAAGACCAAAGAAAAGCCTGTCCTTGACCATAGCACAGCCTCACTCCCCACCCATCCCATGGGATACAAAAGAGGTGGGACAAAGACCCTAGACTCATGACCCCCCAAAATGGAACATGACCATAAGTTGTAAGGGGTGGGACCGAGGGCGTGCATTTCAGGTATATTTGGGCCTGCTAATAAAGGGGAAATGGGAATGAGGAGGGAAAACAGGGACACAGGCAAGGCTCGGTGGCATCAGAGCTGAGATGGGGTAAACGCTCTGTGGTGTCAGAGCTGGGAATGGAATCCTGGGAAATAGACACTGCTGGCATATAGAGCAATGAATATGCTTGCTTGGAACTAACACCAATAAACATTGCATTGCCTGCACTTCAGACTTCTGGTCTTCTGCTTTCTGTTTGCATGACAAGAACCAGGGGAGAGGGTGAAGGGAAAGCCCTCGCATACTGCTCTCACCCCGATTCATCATGACTACAACCCATTGGCATTCTAGTTCTCTATCCAAAAGACAGGACATCTCAGCATCCCTGTCTCTCCTTCCATCAAGCCAAATTACACAACCCCAGCACCCCCACCCCAACCCACCACCAAATATAGCTAAAACAAAATTGTTGAGAGAGGGAGAGTTACTCTTTTTTTTAAACTTTTTCTCTTATATCTTAACAACAACCCAGATCCAGCAAGTCACGTTTTGAGGATGAAGTCTACAAAGCACAAATTTTCAGCTTTCTAAACCTGTTCTTTTGTGTTTCATATGTGTTCTATCTTGTAAATTCAAATCTGTTTTGGACTAATAACATCCCAGCAAGGTAAAATAATTCAGAAAGTCCTGAAGTTCAAGAAATGGATAGGCTCTCCTAAGTCAAATGTTTGTTGACAGTTTAGTGTTCTATCAGTCTCATTCAGCTGCCTGGCATGGCAACTCATCTTGACCATATACTGTATAATAAAGGTTAGCTAAAGGTCATTTGGAGGTTATGAAGTTTCCCGCACAAGTGTGATACACCACTTCACACACGCAGCCTGTAGCTGCTGTTTTATAAAGATCAAGTTATCCTAGTGGGTTGCTCACTTATTTGCTTCTTCAGGCAATGTTCACAGAAAGCATCAGGAGCTACTTGTATCCCTCAATTCTGCCCCACCCCATCCCTGTGTGCCTCCCACCCTCCTCTGTTTTCCAGGGATGCCCAGCAACTCCACCCCACCTCTTCACCCATACCAGGCATTTTGTGTGCCCTTACAATCCCCCAGTTCATGTCCCCTATTTCTTCTTTCCATCATACCATGGTCCCTCATTCTCCCCCATGCCAGGGAATCTCAGGGTCTCCAATGATACTGCCCTACTAGGGTCCCCCATTCTCCTCTTTCTCCCCAATGCCACAGCTCTTTGTGCTCTCCTCCATTCTCCTCTCCATCACATGCCAGGAACTGTGCGTGTACCCCATTTCTTTTGGGACTGCTCCCATCTTAGCCTACCCTTACCTCTCTCTCTCTCATAGAACTGGAAGGGACCCCGAAAGGTCATCGAGTCCAGCCCCATGACTTCACTAGCAGGACCAAGTACTGATTTTGCCCCAGATCCCTAAGCGGCCCCCTCAAGGATTAAACTCACAACCCTGGATTTAGCAGGCCAATGCTCAAACCACTGAGCTATCCCTCCCCTCATGTCTAGAGAGTCACAAACTTCATTGCTTCTTTAGGCTGAACTCATTATACACACACAGGGCCTCCTTGCATCCCTCCATCCCTCCTCTAAAAGCTCCTGGTGTGCCACCCTTCCACTCTCCTCTATGTCAGGGACACATGCAAATATATAACCTTGTGTAAATCATTGAATTATTTATTTTCTTTCAGATTGGGAGATAAATCACTCAAGATATCAATATTTTGAACTCTGTTAGAATGATGGGCTGAGCTGGGGTGTTATTGTTATGCTGGAAAATGTCAATGGCTTTCATCAACCAGTTCTTTGATCTACAGAACATTACAAACCTGGTTAAAACTAATAGGTGTACTAGCCAGATGTAAGGGGCTCTGTGTGTCCCCCATTTCCCCTTCTGGTTTTTCCAGGTTTCACCAAAATCAATGACGATCTGCACACTGATGTCTAGAAGATTTCCTGACATTTTGGATTTAAGCTGGTGCAGAATTCAAACATTATTGTGTTACAGACAGACAAAAATGCCATTAAGTTGAGAAGAGGGTCTTGCTATGCTCAGCCAAACAGTGCAAATCTAGGGTAACTCCACTGTAAGAAATAGAGTTACTCCATATTTATGTCAGGGTAAAAGAACATAATGTGGGCGTACATTATTATCAGTCCACCATATAATTTAATTTGAAAACAGTTTTTGCTTGAATTTCACAATGTTCTAAAGAGAAGCTCCTCACATTATAACAAATAAGGACGCTAGTTATTTTTTCCTTCTGATGTTTTATTTTTTCCCTAGCACATTTTGCTGGAATGACTTATACTGTGCTGCTTTATGAAAACCCTGTACACACAATAACAAGAGTAGAAAAATTAGCGATCTACAACAACAAAACAAAGCCAGATTTTCTTAAGATTATCAGTTTTATAAAACTTTCTGCACCCATGGTCACAAGACAAAGTGAGTGAAAAATATGACACATGCACTTCCAACGGCATTTTTTGGAAGAAAAAGAAAAAGAAAAGCATTGTGTGAATTAAGTGCCTTAAGAGTACATGTTATTTTGAAATAATATTAAAGAGTATAAAATAAAGTCAAAAATGTGCATCAATGTATAATATCAAGGCTAATTTCTCAGGCCTTTTATTAATATGTTTTAAAAGTGATAATATGCAAGTGACAAGATTTATTTTTGGTGAGGACAAAATGGCTCAGATAATCGGTAACGGGACTCCATATTTTTGGAACTCTGTTGCATCTTCTGTGATATCCAGAGTATACATGCAAATACAATTTGATCCAGTGCAAATACAAAGACTGGGATCACTAGCTATCCAGAGATGGCTAATTATAATCAAGTTCCATTATATCAAATGACTGACTTTCCTTGATTAGAACAGACATAATACATACTTTACATGCATCTGATGACACCATGACTAAGGTTAAAGGTTAAAGGAAGTTACTCTGCAGTAAAACCCTCCTCAAAGCCAACGTATCATGACGTAGATCTCAGTTGCTTTGTACTGTGGCACTGCAACGTTGGTTAAGAAATCATAAAGGCATATTTTAATAAAATATTATAATTAGTTTTTTTTCTTTTCTTGTCTATTAAATCACATTATTTCATTTAATATGCAGGTCATTATAAATGTAGTCCTATTACTTCAATGGCACATGTATATTTATAGGTGTTAAACTCATAGGAGAAGGCAATCCTACTAGTAATCAAAGATTTTAGTTGCTATTCTAAAAGAGGCTGTGTGAAAGATTGATCAAAACAATTTGACAAAAAGTGCAAAGAATACTTAAAAACAAAAACCTGCAGTCCTTGGAAAAGGAAATTGGCCTCACAAATAACTGCAAAACAGGTTTCTACTATGATAGCATTTTGTACAGATCTCTCTTGGTCTAAACCAACCTTTAGAATATGCTGTTTTTAAGTATCTTTTTGATCAGATACTAGCAGATTTTTTTCTAGATTTACGTTTTAGAGATTTCAATATGCAAATATGACTCATAAATATGCACTATTTTGATGATCATTTTCTTCATGTAACTAACCCACTACAGTAATTTTTGTGGCAGTTGTTTTGGAAGAAGTAAAACACATTCACCTCTACCCCGATATAACGCTGTCCTTGGGAGCCAAAAAAGCTTACCGCGTTATAGGTGAAACTGCGTTCTATCGAACTTGTTTTGATCTGCCGGAGTGCGCAGCCCTGCCCTCCCCCCACCCCCGGAGCACTGCTTTACTGCATTATATCCAAATTCATGTTATATCGGGTCACGTTATATCGGGGTATAGGTGTATATATTTGTAAACAAATTAATCAATTTCAAATTGTGTAAAACTACTGTTCTTTTCTAAGTCACACAGTTCATATCCAAAACAATAATTTCAAATTGCCTGCCAACACCTTCACTTCTAGACCACCAGTTCAAATTCATCCCATTTTAGTAGAGATTAACAGTCTGGTATTGACTGATAGCTGTTCTTTTTTTCTATTTGAAATTATTTTGTCAGTTTCATTGCTCAATAACAGATTCCATACCCCAGAGAGTGACTCAATTGAACACTAGTTGCCCATTTTGGCAGAGATGCTAAGGACTGACTGCACATGGAGGGTTGATCCCTGCAAGTGAGAGATGAGGAATATGAAGGACAGCATAGGAAAGCTTTCACTTCCTCTTCCCATGCTACATTGGTCCAAAAGATACACTAGAAGATGGCAGTGTTTAAACAGCCAGTCAGTACGGCACCTTTTCAAAAGTATGAAATTCATATAAAAACAAAACAAAATATTTTATATAATGGAGAAAAGCAATAAACTTTCCATTTGACATCACAGGACAAAATATACAAATGGTATGTGAATAAATAGTCATATGCAACAGGTATAAGCTCCACTATGAAGAAATATAGTTAATAGAAATGGGGAGGGAGAAGGGGATGACAAGTACTCTATTATATAGCAATTTATTTATCTGCAGAGCCCTCAAAAGTATGGTGGACACCGTGCAGACAAATAAAGAGGATGCAGTCTCAATATATAGGGGATATAAGTGAAGATGCTGGCAAAGCATGTAATCACAAAAGGAGAAAAGGTTGTCAAACAACTTAGCAGGGTACTGGTGTGGGAAAGGTGAATTCGAAAGGATTACAAATGCATTGCAAAATAGTGACTCAGCAGTAGAACATTAGACTGGTCAGCAGAACAGCTGGCTACACAGTCAGTGACGAGGGATGCAGAGAAAAAATCCCTAGATGACCGTTTGTGCTTAAGAAGAACTCGAGGACTAACAATGGTTAGGAGTTCATCAAAAAGGATCACATATAGACAAAACTCTGACATGAGGCCTTAAACCCAGAAATTTCCACATCAAAGTTGAATTCCATAACAAGATAAACATGTGTTACAGTTAAGTTGTGAGCTAAATTATAATATATCACATATGTGGTGGCAATATCCATTTGATAAATAACATGTATAATGCATCTACTTCACTAGAAATTTCTAATGTACCTATCACCATGGTAACATTGACTCATTTGCACCCTTTCCATTAATCTATATTCCTTGTGTCTATCTGTGATATTCCAAACCTCTGAATATCTTCAAACAGCCAAAAATATGATGGTAACAAAGCATGATAGTGTAGATCTGGTCTTTCTGCTTACTGTGTCAATCACATGCCATTGTCCTGATTTTTGAGAGACCTCAAGCCACTGCAAGATGCTCACTCACCTTCTCAACTCCCCCAAATCTCCCCCAAAGTAAAAACAAAAACAAAAAACAAAAAAACAAACAAAAAAAACCACACCGCTTATTGAGTCAAAACTAAATACAAAAAATCAGATGACAGATGCACATGAAAGCATCAGTTGGTACAGATCTTCTGGAATCAACATTTGAACGATCATTTAGGTTCATTAGGATCAAGAATTGTTTCATTGGCTTTAACAAGTTTCACTAGATGGGATGTGTTTTTATACCATTAAAAAATCTATCACACTATTTCCAGATTTGTTGTGTGTGTGTGTGTGTGTGTGTGTGTGTGTATTTCCTTATTTTAAGATAGTGTTATCTGACTGAGAGAAAGAGAAGGCCCATGGAAGGATTAACCCAGAAGGGTATTCTATGATAATTATATTAAATCCCTTTTGAGAAGCCCAGTATGGAATCGCAAGAGAAAGATAGATAAGAAGGACCCAGATGCAGGTTGCAAAGCTGGTCTCCTCTATTCTTCTGAGTTCTACACTAGAAAACGAGACTCCAAGGAATGCTCTTATCTTTGGAAAGATTGTTAGTCAAGGCCATAGGACAAGCCAGCAGCATCTACTTATTAATGGGAACCACCATTTTGGAGTCTTCTGAATTAACCTGAAGTGCAGCTGATTAATAAGTATTAAACAACATCATAAGGAGGCAGAAATGCATCATTGCACTCTCTCGTTAAGTTAAACAAAAAAGGCAAATACATATTTTCCCTGTATAAACATTTTTTTTCTTCTTGCTTTATTCTGTCTCCTTATATGTGGTGTTCATTTAGTGCAGATTACGTAACGGTTTTAAAAACTAACAAAAACTGGAAAAGAAACATGGAAAAGCAGAGAGGGAAAAATAGCTGCAAATATATAAAATCAGCAATACATCTTGAACTGAATCCTTGTAATCAGATGATGTTTAATAATGTATGTGTAGCCCTGCTTTATTATATTAAGCAAAAAGATTATTTTTTTAAAATCTTCTAATAGTTGAATATAACAATATTCTTTATTATGCTTCTAAAAGCAATATAAACTTAATACTCATACTACGAGTTTCAACTATAAGAACACACACACAAAACACAATCTAGAAGACAAATAAGGGTACTTGCATTTAGCACAATGGGAGTCAGGAGGAGCTAATGGCGATTGTTTCAATGGTTTGGGGGCAGACACATTCTGAAATATTGTTGTAGTAAGTCACCAGCAAATACTTGGTTGGTTGTCAAAGGTTCAGTAATAATGTCAGTTCCTTTGTTAACAAACCTATAGGAAGTTTGGATATGATAACCAACACAGAAAAAAAATGTGAGAATGTGTGACATCTATTTCCATTCTCTGATTTCTCTCTGATCACTTATACTTCAAAAATAATGCTTTCAAATGCTGGTTCCTCAAAGAAGGAAGAAAGAGAGGTCATTGAAAGAGAGGTATCTGTGTTATAAATTCTAGAATGGTCAATAAGGCTACTAAGATCCAGATAACGTTAGGAAATAAGATATTATTTTGATTTATTTGTATTATGTTAATGAAATAATAATTAAAAAAATTAACAAAACTGAGCCAATGTCAACTAGGGAATACTATACAGAATCCAGTTTAAAGGTCTCAACAATTTTCACCTCTAACAGACCACCAAACCTGTCCAACCAACATCTTCAAGCAAAGGCTTTAGCAACAGGTGAGGATCATGGGTCAAAAGTCCTGGGCAGGGCTACAGAGAGGCCATGAATCCTGCAGCTGGAAAAGCTTCCTCAAAAATACCCTGCTACCAAGCCTCACACCAGCTGATCTCAACTTTGGGGGAAGAACATGAGAAAAGAGGTGTTTTTTTAAGGTTGCCTGGACTGAAATCATAAAAAGCTTTCAGAGCTCAAAGCTAACACCTTGAATTGAACAGGGAAATAAATTGGAAATACAGCTACCATATGCTTACACCAGTAACAAAACAATAGCAACTTCCTAGCCAAGTGTAGATGGAAGAAACACCACTTGGCACAGCCTGAAAATTGCTATTTGGGAAAACTCAGTGTTTCTGAATAATAACTGAAAATGTTTGGCTCCTCAATCTATTCAAGGGAAGGTAAAACTGGGGTTGCCAATGGAGGAGGGAAAACAGATGGGTCCCAGTCCTAGATGTCTCCAAATAGTAACAGAAAACAGTCAGTCTGTTCTGGACCCCAAAACCTCCCATTGCATTACAATGTCTTTGGGAAGCGGTGTGTCTAGCTATCAGCTGCATGTTTATGGTGTTTCTCTTGTAACAGTTTAGGACATTTGTGATGCAATTCCTCAGCTCAAGCCTAACCAATGACAGCAGTAAGAGCAGGACTAAAGCTACTTTTGTTGCTGTAAAATGGAGTTGTGAGTGTGCTGATAGCTATATGTTTAAGAACCTTTACATTAGGACCAAGTGGATAGCTTCACTATAAAATCTGTAGGTGAAATTTACATAGGCTGAATCAAACCCACTAAAATCAGAACTACTTCTGTAACCTGGGGTGACAGGGCTAATCATGCTAATTTAATTCCTTCAAAGCAGATCCTGGATTTTCTCAGTACAGCCTGCATACCTACTGATTGCCTTCTGTTGTCCACCTGCTGAACTCATATCAAGCTATATGGAATTTACTTACAAACTATTTCTGCACATTGAACTGGTAGAAGCTTCGCTTAAAATCACTAAACACAAACATGAACTGTAGAGAAAGCTCTAATATCCTGAAGCTAACCTTGCGACACGGTCTGAGAAGTGTCTATGATTTCTTTCAGAACATTTAAATACCATCCTATTTTCCAATTCCTATTTCATCAACCAGGCACATGGAGAACAGTTGCAAATGCAATGTTTATTAACAGGGTAGAATCACAAGTTACTAGTCTTTGTCTGGATATAACTAGCCTCCATAGACAGCTCGGTATGGCTGTTGTATTGTACATAGATAAAACAGAAACCGATTTCTAAACAAAATAATTTCCAGTAGCTTAGAAGTATCAAATGCAAGGGAAAAATTGAATGAATAAATAAATAATGCCCAATTCTTCTGGGCTTTCCCTAAAGTGAAGCAACACGTACATCTTTAGAAGATGTGATTAAGAACAAAGGTTCAAAAACAGTAACAATTATTTTTAAACACAAACAGAAAGACTGAAAAATAGTTTATATGATTTATAAAGCAAACATACCTCAAACACACAGGTATCTTAATTTCACCAGAGAATTATTTTCTCAGCTGTCTTTTCATCTTCAGCTCTTGCATTTGTTGCACTGGCCTAGGAAAAATAAATCTCAACTTACTTTCAAACAGAAAGCATAAGGCTATACCAAAGGAAAAAAAATGTTAATAGCATTGCTGTTAATTCCTCAGTAATCCTACTTCATTATCGTAAGGAAATAAATCTCAGAAAAGGATTGCCTTATTAAAAGTGAATTAGAAAACTGAATGTCATCAGCGCAGGGAGGCACTCTCCTAAAATGCAATCAGCAAGGCAGCATATAAATAGGGAACTATACAAAAAATGTTCCTATCACACAATCTTTAACAGATTTTCAACAGATGTGTACATAACTTTGATTTCATGAATCCCTAAAATAAAATATGTCTACATCATTTACCATGATGTTTCAAACGAATAAAGCAAAAAAAAAAAAAAATCATTTAGAGTCTACTCAAGGAACACTATTTTAAAGGTATGTAAGGTGCAGACATGAGTGATTATTGAAATATTATTCATGCCATTTTTCAGTGTCATCAAAATATTTGATTTATCTTGGAAGACTGAAAAAAATTGAGGTTTTGTTTTGATTTAATTGCTATATATAACCCATGATTAAAAGGCAGTGTAAACCCTTATGCACATCTTAAACACACATCTATCCCTAATTATAGTGATGTATGAAGGCTCTGAGCAGGGCAGAAGCAATGCACAGTAAAAATGCAAACTTGGGACAACTCCGCACAGTGTGTATCATATTAATATAACCGTTCCATCTAGCACCACAATATTTATGCCTCACACACATCACTTTCAGGCATGTTATTTGAAAATAGGCAGCATCAAACAATTGATCATTGGAAAAACTCACCAGTATTAAAACAGACAAAAACACTACTTATATAGAAATATGTCAAACTTTCATTAAATATATGGGGGAAAAAAAAAGACGTGTACAAGCCAACTACCCCTTGTCATTTTTCTTCTCATTAGTATCACTATTTCTCTTCATTGTTTCCAAAATTCTATTCTAATTCTTTACCCTGTGGTCATCCTCTGACTATTTCTTTAACTGACATAGTTTTTGCATTATATAGCCGTAACTGCTGTAATAAAATTATTTTGAAGGAAGACAATGTAAAAATGATGGTGCAGGTATAATATAAGATTAGAAGACCTACATCTGAAAGATACCCACACTTTGTGGAACCTAGTTAACAGCTGGAAACAAATGGTGGAGACCTTTAAAGCATTCAAATGAAAAACATATATTCCCTTTGGCCGTGTTCATGACCCTTTTCACAAACATACTATTTTTTCACTGAATCCTAGTCTCAAATTCAAAAGGGATATGTGTTTTGTGAAAGGGATCATGTTGGAAATGTCTGTGGGAAGAGATAAAATTTTGAGGAGTGGAGCAAGAAAAGGAGAGCACATTTGATTATTTGTATATCAATACATAATTATTTCTCAACTTTTTCTCTCACCTTAAAAGAAAATCTATTTTATCGGTCTATATTAGAGGTTTTATACTGCCGCTCATCACAGCACTATCTGAGCACCTTACACATGAAATCAATAGCAATAGCAAAGTCCCTAGTGATTTGCATTGTCCCAGAGGAGTACAGCTGACACAGTGGTTCATAAATTGAAATATGCTTTTTAATGTAATTAAGGCTTGATGCATTAATTGCTTTGAAAATTAGAACCAGAGCTTTAAACTGGTATCAGAATCTGACTAGGAGCCAGACGAGGGATTAGAGCACAGATCTGATGTGCTCACAGCAGTCTAAGTCAGGGAGATGGTGCATAGCCATATTCTATACCAGCTAGAGCTTGTGTATCTTCTTCACATTAAGTTTCAGATCCAGTGAATTACAGTAATCGACACTGGAGATGAGAAATGTATGGATCACTGTGGCTGGTTCCTTGTTCAGGAGGAAGGGACAAAGTTAGGAGTCAAACAGGACCTTGAGGCCCATGCCACTTTGATGAATGGGTACTGCACGCCTTCAATGGAAAGTGGAGACAACATCCTAGCTGGCTCTTGAAAATGATTCCCCTTTCTGACCAGCATAACTTTGGCCTTGCCTGGGTTCAACTTGAGCCAGCTACTTTCATGCAGGCATTGATTTCTTGTACACATTCTGACATTTCAGCAATAACAGTGGCTGCATCCACAGAGAATGAAATATATAGTTGAGTGTAATCAGCATACTTCTGGCAGCTGAACCCATGTGTGTCTGTCTCTCCCAGTGATCTCATGTAGATATTGAAGAAAAGAGGGGTAGTACAGATATCTGGGGGACTCTGCAAGCAAGGGTCTTTAGCAATGAGGAACAGTTACCCATCACCACGCTGAGGTTTGCTGTAGAGGAATGACTGGAACCACTGTGATGCTGGACCATTTACTCCTGTTATGTCATGTAGGTGGGTTAGCAGTACTTTGCGTCAACGGATGCGGAGAGGTCCAGCTCGATGAGCATGGCGATCATGCCTGTGTCCATCGTCATAAGAAGGTTGCTGTGTCCTGATCTGAACCGATTGTGAGGCATCCAATACCAAATGTTGGCTGATGTCCATGTTGTTGAAGATCAGTGGTTTCTACTTTCTCAATTATTTTGCCCAGGAATGGAAGGCTGGAGACAGGACAGTAGTTGGAGAAGTCTTCCAGATTGAAAATTGACTGAACTATCATGTTTTGCAGTAGGTATGCTTCGCTGAAGAAGCCCTGACTATTTTTACTACTAGTGCAATAGTTGTTCTTCTCTGGCTTTTACCAGCCAGGATGGGCCTGGATGCATTTCACAGATTGGGGCACTAATATTTTCCTTAAGTTGGTATAGTTACTCTTATGGATAATATATGTTTTTGATCACTCTTTAGAAGTTACTATATAGTACATTGCTGCTGAAAATCAAAATATTTTACGAATTTGGTATCTGTCTATTACTCCTTAACACAGGGAGCAGGGGTACGATGTGAGAAGGGAGCTCTTAAAAGTTTTCTAGGGTCGAACAAGGGACCACTTTAAAGCTTTGTTTGGAGGCTATTACACAAATCATTGCATCTCTGGTATCACAAGACTGAAACTGCATATTTCACCAGATTTATTGATCTCCTGGGGCTCTTCCAGGCTTGGTAAAATGCCTAAATCTTTGAGACTGTCAAACTATTTGTCTAATCTATTTCAGATGTCTAAGGCTCCAATCAACTTGGTATCTCCATGCTGAACAAAATTGTCTGGAAGCCTCTCTCTGGTTTTCAGCACAGCAAGGAGGGATAAACATGTTTATATTTGTTATGGATTTAAAAAATAGCTAATATATTCACTGATTTGGTTTTGTACCCAAAGAAAAAAAATATTGAAGAAATATGCCTTGCTCTGGGCTCCTGGGAATGCCTGTTTTTAGAAAATGTTGTGATGTACAGTCAGAAATGAAAATACATTGTTAGTGTATTTTCATTGTTGAATGTTACGGTGTTTCCAGGATGATAACATGCAGAAAAATATTATTACTTTCTATACAAGATGAATAAACACATGTTGATTTAATTTGTAAATTACTTTGTTGTGTCTGAAATCATTAGATGTGGTGGAAAAATTGAGTTCAATGAAATTAGTTTAGACCACAGGGGTCCACTCCCCCCAAATGGCTTGCTGGTAGCTTGATCCATTTTTTAATTAAAGCTTGGTTTTGTTTAAAGCAACATGAGCATACGTTGGTGGTTTCTGTTTGCACTGTAGATAGCTACCACTGTCATAGGAGACCTTTTTATACCTCATCCCTAAAAGATAAGATGATGAAGGAGGATGGGAGAGAAAAGCTGGTGTGTGACATCTTGATGAAAACTACTGCCCCAAGCTTGCAATCAACCCCCAGACAAAACAATGCAAAACTTGAAAGCCTGCAGTTTTTCTTGTTTCCCACAGAAGGTTAATATTTCATTGCTGCACTTAATACACATCTCAGTATGTCTTCAGCTATATAAAGAAACAAACTTGTGCATGTCAGCAATACAATTAAAGATTTAAGCCTGAATTTTAGTCACCCTAAAATTTATAATCTAACATGTAACGTCTCCAGAATTAAAAGAATAATTAACTAATATTACACCATTTTCCTGTAGTGAAATGAATCTATAAACATAGAAACACTAATTATGTAGTGTGACAAAGTTCCTCCTATCTTGGTGGGTCCTGCACTTATTGGCAGATTTTCTTGCCTCAGAGATTCACCATGTGGGTTGGGGAACAGCCCAGAGACTTTCCCCTCTGGGAGAACCCACAGTCCAGGTCAATTGGGAGGTTTGGGGGGAACCCAGGCCTGCCCTCTACACTGGGTTCCAGCCCAGGGCCCTGTGGACTGCAGCTGTCTATAGTGCCTCCAGTAACAGCTGCATGACAGCTACAACTCCCTGGGCTACTTCCCCATGGCCTCCTCCAAACACCTCCCTTATTCTCACCACAGGACCTTCCTCCTGGTGTCTGATGACACTTGTGCTCCTCAGTCCTCCAGCAGCACACCCTCTCAACTCCTTGCACCTCTTGCTCCCAGCTCCTCACACTCCCATCACAAACTGGGATAAGCTCCTTTTTAAAACCCAGGTGCCCTGATTAGCCTGCCTTAATTGATTCTAGAAGCTTCTTCTTAATTGGCTCCAGGTGTCCTAATTAGCCTGCCTGCCTTAACTGGTTCTAGCAGGTTCCTGATTACTCTAGTGCAGCCCCTGCTCACTCAGGGAACAGAAAACTACTCATCCAGTGACCAGTATATTTGCCCTCTACCAGACTCCTGTACCCCACTGGTCTGGGTCTGTCACAGTAGGATCTATGTTATGATTTGTGCAGTTACTCAGCAAAAGGAGCTTCAAAACCCCTCACAAGATGGTGCTTACATCCTGGATGGTAGCACTGTTGAGTAAGGTAATAAAGATAAATGTACTGCATTTATTTTATTTTATTGAACATTATTTGTTAGACTGATGATTGTAGAAAACATTGATGCACAAAACACCCCAGTAGGGCAAGAATTTTTAGTTCTTTAGCACATTTTATTGTCCATAAATATTAAAAAATGGCTATTTGCAATATTTTTTTTTCTTGTGTATGATTTTTAAGTTCCTCAGTCCATTCAGCCTTACCTTTAATATACTTCGAGGCACATTTTGATCATTTTCAGCCAATTTGGGCCTTTACAGGGCAAACATTAATGAAGTTATGAACAAGAACTCTTTGTCAATATGGTGCCAAAACTGATAATTTTGGATGTGTCATGACAGAAAACTGCAGGGTTTCTTGTGGAGAACTTTTAAACACAAGGTCTCTCAGGTTACTGGCTATATAAATTTGCAGTGAAAAAAATAGCGCTCCTGTTGCTGGAACAAAACGTAATTTTAAGCACAATAAGGGCCTTCCCATACAGCCTATTATAAGACCAAGTCAGAATCAGAAACACTAAAAACAAAAGAAGGACAATGAAAAACCCAGGCACAATGGACCAAAACAGAACAGTCAGAAGACGAAGAATGCTTTAGACAATCACAGCAGCCACAATATCTCAATTTAATTTACTTCAGAGAATGAGAGTGAGACTAAAAATTGGGACAACCACATTTTCTTGTCAAACAACCACTATTCCTTTCTTTGCCACCTATAGACAAGTGCTATGAATTTCTTTCTCCTTCAGCCTAGATTAAAGTCTGCTGATATTTTTCACAAGGACGTACAGGAGATACTGACAATAAGGTAGCAAACAACATTCTTAATCCACTACAATGCTGCATTCAAGAATGGCTTTGGCCCCATAAAAAGCTCGATAGCATATTTTAGATTGCATACTGGTGCTGAACTACTATGTCAAATGTACACTTAGTCCTCTGAGATTTCAGAGAGGCAATGGACCAGCCAAGATGTGTTGGCTATTTCTCTGTATATTGACGCTAAGTTGAGGACGTGGTCTGTGGCTTGTGAAAAAGTAATCTATGGTTTTAGCTGCTTAGCAAATGAAGGCTCTAAATACTCAGTGCTGGTTGTGGTTTGGCAGTAGTCTGGGACTCTGCCTATTGGCAGAGCATCGAGCCCAGTCTGCTGCATCATCTGGACCTGGGAGCTGATAGAAAGATACCTGGACACAACTGGGCTTGATTTGAGCAACTGGCTTTGAGGAGGAAAGCTTTGTTTCCTAGTATTGTATTGAATTTAATTGCTGAAGTCACAGCAGCTTGAGCCTTTAGTTCCATGGGGAGTTGGCCCTGGCTCAGCCTTGTGGACTGTGAAAGGAACTAATTATAGTGTGCTGTTTCAATTTAAAAATAATAAATAAATAAATAAAAGGAAACAGAAGAACAAAAAAGATTGAGCTCTACAGGCAGAGCAGAGTGCTAGGGTGTCAGCACTGCCAGGGTCTATAATGGTGATGTCACTTTCTCCATGGTTGAATCGCTTAACCATTATGTACCTCAGTTTCCCTATCTATAGAATAATAATATTATATTCCCCTGACTTTAAAAAAATTTAATTAATACACATCTGTGAAGCATTTTGAGCTCCTAGACTGGAAAAAAAAACTAGATAAGTGTGAAGTTGTTAAAGATGAAGTTAATAACTAATTTTTTTGTATCCACCTACCACAGTTGTTGGCAGAAGCCACACAGTTTAGGGTCCAACCATGCAACCCTTACTGTGAATAGGTTCTAAAGGATCAAGACCTAATTGTATTGTTGGGGGAGAGAGGCAGGTCTATATTCATTTTTCTAAAAACCTATAGAATTTAATAGAGAGTAACATTCTTCATGTGGGGTCTATAGGTTTTGGTTTGGTTTGGGGTATTTGTGGGGGGGTTGTTTTATTTTGTTTTTTACTGTTGTATAGAATTCTATAGCAAGCATGGTATCCACAAAAAAAGGTGATTTTCAACTGTATATTTTGAACTTTACCATAGGTACCATCCTATTGAAAGCATTAGATTAAGCAGCCCACAAACATAGGCAAATCACACATGTGGACCTACCAACATTGTAGAAACGTGAAGAGGAATATTTTCACAGCAGTGCATATCAGTTTGCCATGAAACCTCTATTGAAGATAATGGGAATCACACAGCTAAATCCCCATGCACTGCTGTGCAAATGTAGCAGTAAGTAAAAAGCAATAAGGTATTCACATAAACATTATGCCCAGTATCAAATTTTCAAACAGGTATAGAAATAAGCCTTATTGCTACAGTTTAACCATTGGACTACCTAACCCAATACACTCCTTTTCTCTTTCCTGGCCTATGCACTACCAAGTAACCATAACAATCCAAAGATCTAAAATGAATAAGGCAAAAGCTGGAAAATTTTGTAATTTAAAAGTCATTAAAATATATATAGTGTAGTTATAAATACCATGAGAGTGCCTGGTACTTTACAAACAAATATAGAATCAACAACTGCTGTGATGTTTTATTTATTTATTTATTTTTGATGAGCATATGGGAATGAAAACATTTTGAGTATCTCTTGGAGAAAAAAATCAAAGTGCCATGAATAATAAGGTAGGGAGGTAGATGTGTGAGTATAGTGTCTACATCGCAGTTAAAAACCCATAGCTGGCCTTTGTCAGATGAATTGAGCTTCCAGAGCTCAGGTTAAGGGGTTGTTTATTTACGGTGTAGACATGCGGGCTCGGGCTTGAGCCTGGGCTCTAGGATCCCAGCGGGTCCCAGAGCTCAGGCTGCATCCCAAGCCTGAATGTCTATACTGCAATTAAATAGCCCCTTAGCTCAAGCCCCAGGAGCCCAACTCAGCTGGCAAAGGCCAGCCGCAGGTGTCCAATTGAAGTGTAGACATACACTAAAAGGGCAGGGGCCTCAGTGCGGAAGGACAGAAGTGGGGGAGTTATGGTGGCAGTGAGAGCTTTACCTGGGCACCAGCTTCAGCTCCAGAAGTTCTTCTTGCTGTTCAGCAGCTCCTCACCAAGCAAGCTCCCTAGATGCCTGCAATGCTGGACAAACTGTATAGCAGCTTGCCTTCTGTGAGAAAGCTCAAACAGGTGCCAGCTGGCTCTTCTGTCAAAGAGCCAGATTAATAGTTCTGTAGCCTGGCTTTTATCTACGGGAACCTAAATGACCACTCCAGTACTGCCAATCTCAAGAGATCAAAAGTCGACTGTCAGACGCCATCAAGAGAAAGAAAATTATGAGTCGGAGCCCCAAAAATCATGGTATTTGGCCCCCCAAAATGTATATTGTTATATTTTAGTCTGTCTTTTGATATTTGAAGTCTCCCTGCCTATCCCCAATTTGTGTGTATGTGACAGATAATGCAACCACATGCAAAGTCTTTGGGGACTATTATATTAACTTTATGAAGGTTATATGTATGTCTGGGGTCTAGGGATTGTATTCTACTCCATTGGGGAGGGCTACTGCAGCTCCCTCAGAAACTAAAATCAGTGGGGGTTGATTATTATGGTCCCTGGACTGTCAACAGCTCCAGAGAAGTACCATCCTTTGAAGTGGTGTGCATATACTGGCTGAAGCTAGATTTTTAAGAGATACAGGAGACAAAGAATGAAATTGGGACATAAACGCCTGAGTTTGAACTGACAGAGGGGCATTCTTTTTCATTCAACAAAGGAGCATGACCTCTTGTCCAAGGGAGCACGCAATCCTGCAGCAAGTTTGGAAGGATTGGAACCTATCAGGGTCTCCATAGGACTGATGGGCGGAAAGGACTATTGGAAAAGCATTTAGATCCTTTAATTGTGTTACATGTTTTCTCTGTATGCTTTTGTTCTTAAATAAACGTACTCTGCTTTAGAAGGTCTGTGTGGTCACATGTAACTGTTGGCATGCATTGGTTCATAGCCTTTGGAGAAAGTAACAGAGGGTCCTGTGGCACCTTTAAGACTAACAGAAGTATTGGGAGCATAAGCTTTCATGGGTAAGAACCTCACTTCTTCAGACTTGAATCTGAAGAAGTGAGGTTCTTACCCACGAAAGCTTATGCTCCCAATACTTCTGTTAGTCTTAAAGGTGCCACAGGACCCTCTGTTACTTTTTACAGATTCAGACTAACACGGCTACCCCTCTGATACTTGAGCCCTTGGAGAGAAAGCAAAGTTCAGGGACTGGAAATCAATCAGAGCTGTTGAGATAATTACAGTGCAACCTCAAGCAGCTGCAGCCTAACCCTCTGGCCTGGAGAGAGAAGGGCTCCTGCCCAGTTGGGATAATGGTTAGAGGCCTGAGAGGACATTCCTGGAGCAGAGCAGGAGTCTACTCTCCCAGACTTTATGGGGTAGGCTGATTTTTACCCTCACTGCAAGAGTTGTCATCCCTACATCTGACTGTCCCCAGACCATCAATTAACCCCAAGCATCATCTCTGCTTCTCAGTTCACCCACCCTCTCCCAGGCCCGGGGAGCTGCAGCAGGGTCCCCTCTTCCCATTCCATGCAGGGGAGGGTGGCTCTAAGGGCTCTTTACCCCCTTCTAACCTTTCCCAGGCTGGGTGCTGCAGGAGGGAGGAGGAGCAGCAGAGCGCCATCCTGTATGTATAGCTCACAGGAGTGGAATGAACAACTGGGCTCTTTAGCACCATCATTCCCCTTTCCCCCCATTAAAAATGGCTTTGGGTTGTTTAGGGGAAGTAGGACAGAATGCCACCTGTAGAAGCTCTGTTGGGCTGCTCAGCCCTAGGATGTGGGCAAGTGGGGCAAGCAAACAATCAGAAGGCTCAAATTTGCTAGACAGCTGAAACTTCTCTCATCAACACCAGACAGGGCTCCAGTCCAAGCCAAAATACTGCCACTGTGAAAAAAATCATGAGTTGGGAATTCTGTCACCCCAACTTCCCTGAGGAGACAGGAGGGAATTATTCCTGCATCCCAGCCCTGAAAGGGCCAGGCTGCAGCCTTTGCGGGACAGGGAGTGCAGTGGCTCCCTGTGGGGGACTCTGATCTCTGGGACTCCCTGCAGCTGCGGGTTTTGCAGCTGCTCAGAACTAGTACTCTGTCTGTCTTTTTGGAGGATAGGAACTTTGGCAGTATGATATGGAACTACACAAGTTCGCCTCAGTAAATTGAGCCTGGCAGCTGAAGAAGAGGCCTAGCAGAAAACCAGCCAGCTGTGTGCCTGATAAGAGTACAGTGTCCATATACACAGCCACAGCATCCAACACGCCACTAAATAAAACTGCTATGCCAGCGTGGTCAGTGAGTGTTACCATTACGACCAGAAGAGTGCATTTTGCTTCTTGGGCATTTTCTGGTGCACTGCAAAGTACACAATGACTGCTTGTTTAAAACGGAAAGATTTTTCTTTAAGAGGCTTTGGCTTCCAACAAGCTCATGTACCACCAGTGGTACATACACCCCTGGGAAATCCTGCTCTAGTTCATCTACAAATTATTAGGTTTCACGAAATAATCACTGGGTGAAATTCTATGGCCTATGTTATGCCGGAGGGAAGATTAGATGATCAAAATGGTCCCTTCTGGCATTAACATTCTATTAGATCTATAAAATTCCTGGACACTGAAGTCCTCTGTTTATTTACAGAGAAATTACTGAAGCGCAAGTGTAGCGTAAGCATCCCTATAGTACCCAAACAATATACATCAAACCTACCCTATGATTGTGATCATCATTATATGAACATTTATTAAATTATTCTCTTCTAATAATTGCAGTTCTTATTAATATATATCGTAGATGCATTATTGGGTGGGGCAGGGGGAGGGGAGAGAGCCCCAAATTGATCAACGGCAGGGTAATATCAGAGAGGAGAACCTAACAGTAGAATTTCAATGCACTACAGTACAAAAACCAGACTAAAAATATCAGGAAATAATTTGTCTGATTTGTTCTTCCTTTTAAGAAACAAACCTGGTGATGACATGACTTTCACAAATGTTTATTGTTTAGGTTTAACTTGCATAGGTCTATATTTCATTAAGTTGATTCAAAAGGATGCTCTCTTGGAATTTGGCACTATACAGTGCTTTGCTTGAGATTTTTAATAGCAGAATACCGATAAACATACATTGTTTACACTAAGGCATAACAACACTTCCCAAAAATGCAGGCAACTTGTTTATTTCATAATCTGTAATAAGTATGATGGCACTGCCTCACCATTGCAGATGGGGGAGTCTGGTTCAGAAAAAAGTAGATGGCTTTTTATTCAAGAAGCCACACACCTCTCTGCCTCTTAGTGAGACAGTTATTTTGCAAGAAAAGACTGTGTCAATCAGGACTTAAGGTAAGGTGAATAATGGGCAGCGTTTCTCTGCTGAAAGCAGAGGGACAGATCACTCTCCTCTTTCTCATCTTGGCGTGGGGGAGCTCCTCTTCCCTCCTAGCTGCGGATGGGAGGACTCACCACACAGGAAATACTGAGAAGCTTGTAAGGGAATTTCTGGAATTACCAGGGTTTCCAAAAATGGGTGGAGAAGCAACAGCACCTGATAGGTAAAACAAGAGGATCCTTTCCTTTCTTCCTGAAATGGAAGATTCTTCCAGGGGCAGCCTCTGTTATCTTTCCAACCTTACCAAAGGGGGGGGGAAGAAACTCCCCCCCTGCATGGTCTGTGTGGAATGACAGATACATACTTCATAGATTTGAAGCTACATCTTTCCCTTAAAATTCTGTACAATCTTTTAAAATACAGAAAATTATGGCAATCACCAAGGAAGAATCCCCCAGTCCATTCCCACAGTTTTACACCAATACAGATTTGCCATCCTGGTAAAAACTGGGAAAGAGGAGGAGCACCATATGCATTTGGGATAAGAGCTTGCTTTTTTTAAATATTTTTTTAATTTATCAAAAACAGCTAGTAAAATGTTTCATTTACCAGTAACCCACTTTTCAGCAAATGGAAATTTTCTATCATGATTTTAATACAAAAATCAATGTAAAGAATTTTGATTGACTAATTGATGTGCAAAAAAACTAAAACATGTTCATTTCAAACCTGGTTCAAATGGAAACAATTTCACATTTATGAAATTTTGGAGGATTTTTTTTTAAATTTTCAACCAGCTCTTACATTCTCACTTAGTTGGATGCAGACCTGGCTATAGGCAGGAACTTCTTTTAGATCAGTGGTGGGGCAACCTGCAGCCCGTCAGGGTAATCTGCTGGCAGGCCGTGATACAGTCTGTTTACATTTGCATGGCCACCTGCAGCTCCCAGTGGCCACAGTTCACCGTTACCAGCCAATGGGAGCTGTGGGAAGCAGCGGCCAGCACATCCCTGTGGCCTGCGCTGCTTCCCACAGCTCCCATTGGGCGGGAATGGCGAACCGTGGGCACTGGGAGCTCCTGGCGACCATGTGCAAATACCCCCACAACTCCTACCTACATTTGAGTTAAGCAGAAGACAAAGTGTCAAACTTAACTCTAATATCTCTTTACTTGTATAACCCAGTGGGTGTTATGCTTTCTCCTCTGAGCCTGATCTACAGAGGATGTGAATCTGTTACTGCCCCCAGTTAAAGAACCTTCGCTCTTTAGCTGAAGCATGCATTTAACTCTGGCAGTGCCTGGGTCAATCCTTAATTTCATCTAAAATGGTGGATATTACACATACTCAGTTTAAGCAAGTTGCTTTCCATTACTGGAATATTAACTTGGTCTTTTGTTTTTATATAAGGATCTTCCTTAATATAAAGAACCAAATCCACCCATGATTTACACAGTGAGAAATTTCACAGAAGTATTAGGAATGTGGGGTGCTATGGTGAAAATATGAAGGATGTGCTGCCTTTCATCTGAGGTACAGGGGGTCAGTCTGGGAGACATAATTTGGGGAATCTAACCTGTACACATTGCAATAAAAATATCTCAGTAAAACATGCTGATTATTATGTATCTTTATACATTAAGCTTTTAAGCATTCTCTTCTACTAACTCATTCGTTGCACTCATATTTATTATTTCAGAAGGGTTGACTTTGCTGTGTGTGTATATGTATTTAAGATACCTAAGCAATTGATATATACTGACTTTAGTTAATTTAGGCTGTGTATTACCCCATGCACTACTTCAGTTCTATTGCAGTAAAATTGGTTCTCAAGGGTCATAAGGATAATTCTGTAAAGTAAAGAACTAACATTTATTTACACTCATTTCCCCCTAATTCAGAGATGGCATGGCCAATGGTTTATTAGGGAAAAAAGTGTATGTTTCTTTCTAATTAAAGTTCTGTGCAAGTGGAAGGTGCAAGGAAACTTCTTGAACTCCTGTCCCAAAGGAAACTGACAGATCTCTGAAGCCAAATAAAGACTGCATTAGTCAGATCACAGTCTAAGACATATTACCTTCCACCTACATTGATATGGATATCCTCAAGCTTTGCAGAGCATGATGCCACACATGTGGTACCTTTCCCAATCCCACCATGATTGCTTCAGGAATTTTTTTAAGAGGCTGTCTCAGAAATGTTCCACCCTAATTATTAATATAGGTGATATCTACAGGGTAGCATATTCTTTCCCTCAACTCCCAGAAGACAAGCATCTGCAACACAGCAGCTGGCTGAAGAGAAATATTTGTGTTGAGTAGCACTTACTTGCACAAGAAGTTCCATTTACTTATATTATTGTTCAAGGTGATTGAGGATTACAGAAACAGGCCTGGAGTGAATAGAAGCTGTTTCACTTGCAGCTTGAGGAAGGAATTTCTAGATTAATGGATTTTAAGGTTAAAAGGGACTAATATGATAAGTTAATCCATCCTGCCTAGCACAAGACATAGAACCTCACCCAATAATTTCTGCATCCAGCCCATAACTTCTGTCTGAGTTATATTGTATCTTGGAAAAATATATCCAGTCTTGATTTAAAAACGTCAAGTGATGGGGAATCTACCACATCCTTAAGAAAGTTGTTCCTGGAATGGTTAATTACCTTCGCTTAAAAATCACCACCTTATTTCTATTCTGAGTGTGTCTAGCTACTGCTTCCATCCATTGGATCTTGTTATGCCTTTTTTCTGCCAGTTTCAAGAGCTGTCTACTCTCAGAAATCCTTCCCCGTGTAAGTACTTACAGACCATGATCAAATCATTTCTTAAACTCCTCTTGGATAAACTAAATAGACTGAGCTCCCTTAGAATCGTGCTATAAGACAGACTTTGAATCATCATTGTAGCTCTTTTCTGTAACCTTTCCAATTTATTAACATCCTTTTTGAAGTATGGGTACCAGGACTGGACAACACTTAAACAAACAGGACCAGCCTTAAACTTCTGGATAAGCCAGAAAAAAAATTTCTTTACTCTCCCCAACCTCCCATCAAACAAATTCCCATCTGCCTTTATCTCACTTCTATGCACAAGGGGATTTGGGGGGAGAATAGCAGTAAGAGGATTTTTAAAAGATACACCCCAAACCAAGCTATGGGTTTGAGCCAAAGTCCATCTAAGTCATTGGAAGTCATTCCATTATCTTTAATGGGCTTTGAATCAGGCTCCAATTCATTTCACACAAAAGATATGTTCATGCTTAGTGTGAGTGGTGGGAAGGGTAGGAGAAGAAATTAGTGTCTTCTTAGCTTCCTGCTTCAGACTCAGAACCCAGCTGCATATTCTTTCCAACCCTATTGATTAGTTTATATTTTGAATGGCTATTGTTGTAAGAAACTACTTTTCTTTGTGAATGAAAGAAATGATCATCTTCCCTGGAACCCAAAGTCTGGCTCCACTAGGGTCTGATCCAAAGTCCATTGTCCTTGTTTTTACAGTGAACATGCAGCAAAAGAAGCCTCAGAAAAATCAATGAGGCTTCTATGAATATGTTTGGGGAAATACGATGAATTTATGAAGTGTTGCCTTGATCCTTCCATACCTGGTAGGCTGTTGTTGTGATTTCTGCATTCAGAACAGTGTAAAAAAAAAAAGGCACCACTAGAGAGCTGAAATGCTGCTGCTAAAGTTTAACATGTTAATAAGAAACAAATATTGCAATACTCCTGTGCCATATTGACTAGGAGCTTGCAGAGAGGATATCAGTGAAAAAGCAACTGCAATTCACCTTTTGTTCAAATGGCCAACCTGCTGTTTTCAACGCACATGTCCTTGGCTCAATTCCTAATAAAGTTAGACTTCTTGTATGTTCAAGTGGCACTCAGATTAAAGGAACTGATTGAATACTGCCATCTGAATCGCTAATGTGTTAGCATGAGATTCACAAGTCACCAGGTTAAGAACTGTCAGTCTATTGTTAAGAAACTTCCAAGGTGCTGCACCAGTATTCCAAGGACTTTGAAACATGCTGGGCATGATTACCCACTGATCTTTGGTACTTATTTACACCTATGCAACATATGTGTATAACATCACCATAGCATTTTACACCCATTTTGCAAAGGTGTAAAAAATTACTCAGGGTGCTCTGTGGTGTATCAAGCTCTCAGTATCCTGGCAGGTTTATTACCATAACAGAAACAGGGACATAGTTACCAAAATTGTTCTATTATGGGCAGATTATGTGCTATTCCTCTGAGGGCACTATTGCACTATTTCAGTAAGAGATTGAAATGGTACTGCAATTCTACTGCTGAGGAGGCCTCTTTTTGTTGGATGCAGGGGAGATGTGAGGGAACACACACAAGAGAATCCATGAGGAATTATAAATACCGGATATGATGCTGGCAGAACAGGTGACAGTTCATGCCGAAGCCCCAGGCCAATTCACTTGTGCAATAGAATAGATCAAAGTGATAGTTAAATGTATAAGTGTGTATTTGGTGTTTAAACTTTATGAAAACTAATGGGATGTTATATACATTCTTTTTACTAATCTGTATGCTGTTGTAATGTAATAGCAAACATTTATGTTGTGTATACCCGTTTGACTAAATAACCCATCAAACAAGAAAGAAGCCTTGTAGAATGCAAATGAGGACCTTTAACAGAAAAGTGCTCCTTTCAAAGCAAGTGGTTATTGTGTGTGATGATCGGCAGTCAAAGACTCAAAGTGCATTCCTTACCCACCACAATCAAAGGAAAAGCTCACGGTGACCCTGTCAGCTTGTTTTCTGTGAGAAAAAGCTGTAAATATGGATTCAAGGAAAGATCCTTCATCTCTGAACTGTTTGGACTTTTACAGGGAACTGTACCAGATGCAAAACAGAGATCTCCAGAGACAATCTGGGTACCCTGAAAAGACTTTTGGGAAACTAGCAGTTTATTACATCATTGCCACCATTCGGAATTACAAACTGTTACTCACTTGTACATATATTTTACCTGCTTTAACCTTTCAATAACTCTTTTTTCTTAAGTATTAAACCTTTAGTTAGTTTACTATAGATCTGGCTGCCAGTGTTGTCTTTGGTGTAAGATCTGGAATACCAATTGATCTGGGGTAAGTGATTGGTCTCTTGGGACTGGGAGCAACCTGATGTGGTGTGATTTTTGGTGTAAGTAACCTTTTCTCACAAAGGCCAGTTTGTCTGGGTGGCAAGATACATTGGAGAGTCTAAGGGGACTGTCTGTGACTCCATGGTAAGACTGGTATAGTGATCCAGGAGTTCACATTTGTTACTGGCTTGGTGAATTCTAAGTATAGAACACACCACCAGTGGTGTCTGCTCTGTTTTCTGACAGTCTGCCTTGGTGTAGGCATTCACAGTTGTGAACTTCTCCAGACAGCATGACACTGGATATAGCCAAATGACTCATTCCTTTGAGACAGACTACTTTCATTGTAACCTTTTCCCTCTTGTCATCCATGTGAAATTTACTTGCAGTAAATAAGTAAGCAAAACAAATTATTTTGAGTGTTAGTGTGGAAGTGTGTGTGTCTGTGTGTGTATATATGTATATACATATTGAGAGAGAGAGAGAGCGAGCGAGCACACTATTTTGACTTCAGTAGGATTTGCTGATTTCAGCATTTTTGAAAATCAGGGCACATATTTAATTGGATAAATATGGGTTTTAGAGCCTAAGTTTAGGCATCCATAATTTGAAAATCTTAGCCAATAAGGAGATACAGGAACTCAGCATCTCTCAGGTTTAGATTATAAAGTTTGTGACTTTTACTGCCCACTGCCCCTATTTTATGTTATCATGTACTCTGCTACCCAGAATACTATCAATAATCTGTAATTAATAGGCATGCATTGCTTTAAACCACTGTACTACAGCACAAGTATACAAGGTTCCTATTATAAGGTTGTGCTATGCCACAACAAGAAAGAATGCCAAAATCAAGAGGCAAATTCTCAAGTGCATAAAAGTTTCACTCAGCATATATCGATGTGCGGGAGGTGTGTGTGTGTGTGTGTGTGTGTGTGTGTCAAAGGTGGTGTCAAGCCACCTTTCTGTGCCCCTTGTCCCTTCGCTTATCCTGGAAGGGAGCTGAGGGTCAGTCAGCCAGTCATGCAAGTTAAAGAAACCTCAGAGTGTCTGGAAGTTCTGTTAACTTTTACGTGCACTCCCCCCTTGATTCTGGCCATGCCTGCTCCAGCCCCTGACATCTATTCAGAAGGGAGCTGGGGTTGGAGGTGAGAAGAAGGGGAATAGCTACACTGCCTCTATGCTTGTTAGGGATTCCTCTTCAGAAGGGGAATTATCAGCTGTCCTGTCTAAGGCCTGGTCTACACTACGGGTTTAGGTCGACTTTAGCAGCGTTAAACCGAATTAAGCCTGGACACGTCCACACAACGAGGCCCTTTCTTTCGAATTAAAGGACCCTTTAAACCGGTTTCTTTACACCACCTCCGACGAGGGGATTAGCGATAAAACCGGCCTTTGCGGGTCGGAATTGGGGTAGTGTGGACGGAATTCGATGTTATTGGCCTCCGGGAGCTATCCCACAGTGCTTCATTGTGACCGCTCTGGACAGCGCTCTCAACTCAGATGCACTGACCAGGTAGACAGGAAAAGACCCGCGAAGGTTTGAATTTCATTTCCTGTTTGCCCAGCGTGGAGAGCACAGGTGACCACGCAGAGCTCATCAGCACAGGTAACCGTCATGGAGTCCTCCCAGGATCGCAAAAGAGCTCCAGCATGGACCGAACGGGAGGTACGAGATCTGCTCGCCATATGGGGAGATGAAGCAGTGATAGCTGAACTCCGTAGCAGTAAAAGAAATGGAAAAGTATTAGAAAAGATCTCCAAGGCCATGAAGGACCGAGGCCATAACAGGGACACACAGCAGTGCTGCGTGAAAATTAAGGAGCTAAGGCAAGCCTACCACAAAGCCAGAGAAGCAAACGGAAGGTCCGGGGCAGAGCCGCAAACTTGCCGCTACTACGCGGAGCTGCATGCGATCCTAGGGGGTGCAGCCACCACTACCCCAACCGTGTGCTATGACTCTCTCACTGGAGAAACACACAGGGAAGACGGTTCGGGGAACGAGGAAGATGACGATGGAGGTACTGTAGGTAGCTCACAGCAGCAAGGAAGCGGAGAAACCGGTTTCCCCAACAGCCAGGATATGTTTGTGACCCTGGACCTGGAACCAGTAACCCCCGAACTCACCCAAGACCCTCAGGGCACACAGGAGACCTCTGGTGAGTGTAACTTTGTAAATATTTGTAAACATTACAAAAAAAAAGCAAGCAAGTCTGTTAACGTGTATGGGGATGGAGCGGAAATCCTCCAGGGACATCTCCAGAAAGCTCTCCTGGTTGAAATGGGGTGATTTTATTAAGGGGGACATTCAGAGGCGCCCATTCCTGCTCTTCTGACCAGAAATGTTCCCCGCTGTTAACCACGCGGTGGGGGGGAGGGGTGAAGTGATCATCCCAGAGAATCGTGTGTGTGTGTGTGGGGGGGTGGTTTACTTGTGTTTGTGCCGCATGTTAACCGGGAAACCGCAGCCCCCTCCTTTTACATTGAAACCCCATTTTAAATGGACAACCCAATTCATCCTTGATATGGGAAATGCGCTGCTGTTTGCAACCTTTCCCGCATGTTAAGAAGGTTAAAAAAGCCAAAACACTGTGGCCTACGATGGCTGCCTGCAAGCCGAAATATGCGACCTTGTAATGAAAGAGTGTACCCATTGTTCCCTAAAATGTGTCTTTTTTAACCACCTCTCCCTTCTCCTCCACCAGCTGCAAATGTTTCTCCTTCGCAGAGGCTCGTGAACATTAGAAAGAGAAAACGTAAGACGAGGGACGAGATGTTCACGGAGCTGCAGATGTCCGCCCAGGCTGATAGAGCACAGCAGAATGCGTGGAGGCAGTCAATGACGGAGATGAGAAAAGCCCAATATGAACGAGAGGAGAGGTGGCGGGCTGAATCGCGGGAAGAACAGAGCAAGTGGCGGGCTGAAGACGATAGGTGGCGTCAGCTTGCAGACAGACGGCAAGAGGCAATGCTCCGTCTGCTGGAGCATCAAAGTGATATGCTCGAGCGTATGGTTGAGTTGCAGGAAAGGCAGCAGGAGCAGAGACCGCCGCTACAGCCCCTGTGTAACCAACAGCCCTCCTCCCCAAGTTCCATAGCCTCCTCACCCAGACGCCCAAGAACACGGTGGGGGGGCCTCCGTCCACCCAGTCACTCCACCCCAGATGATCGCCAAAGCATCAGAAGGCTGGCCTTCAATAAGAGTTAAAGTTTTAAAATGCAGTGTGTCCTTTTCCATCCCTCCTCCCCCACCCATCCCAGGCTACCTTGGCAATTATCCCCCTACCTCTGTAAGGAACTAATAAAGAATGCATGAATGTGAAAAAACAATGACTTTATTGCCTCTGCAAGGGGGAGGGGAGGGTGGGGTGGGGTGGGGTGGTTGGTTTACAGGGAAGTAGAGTGAACCGGGTCGGGGGGGGGGGGGGTTGGAGGGTTCATCAAGGAGAAACAAACAGAAGTTTCACACAGTAGCCTGGCCAGTCACAAAACTCATTTTCAAAGCTTCTCTGATGCGCACCGCGCCCTGCTGTGCTCCTCTAACCGCCCTGGTGTCTGGCTGCGCGTAATCAGCGGCCAGGCAAGTTGCTCAACCTCCCACCCCGCCATAAAGGTCTCCCCCTTACTCTCACAGATATTGTGGAGCGCACAGCAAGCAGCAATAACAATAGGGATATTCTTTTCGCTGAGGTCTGAGCGAGTCAGTAAGCTGCGCCAGCGCGCTTTTAAACGTCCAAATGCACATTCCACCACCATTCGGCACTTGCTCAGCCTGTAGTTGAACAGGTCCTGACTCCTGTCCAGGCTGCCTGTGTACGGCTTCATGAGCCATGGCATTAAGGGGTAGGCTGGGTCCCCAAGGATCACGATAGGCATTTCAACATCCCCAATGGTCACTTTCTGGTCCGGGAAGAAAGTCCCTTCCTCCAGCTTTCGAAACAGAGCAGAGTTCCTGAAGATGCGAGCATCATGTACCTTTCCCGGCCATCCCATGTTGATGTTGGTGAAACGTCCCTTGTGATCCACCAGGGCTTGCAGCAGCATTGAAAAGTACCCCTTGCGGTTTACGTAGTCGGTGGCTTGGTGCTCCGGTGACAAGATAGGGATATGGGTTCCGTCTATGGCCCTGCCACAGTTTGGGAATCCCATTTCAGCAAAACCATCCACTATTGACTGCACGTTGCCCAGAGTCACTACCCTTGCTATCACCAGGTCTTTCATTGCCCTGGCAAATTGGATCACAGCAGCCCCCACCGTAGATTTGCCCACTCCAAATTGATTCCCGACTGACCGGTAGCTGTCTGGCGTTGCAAGCTTCCACAGGGCTATCGCCACTCGCTTCTCAACTGTGAGGGCTGCTCTCATCTTGGTATTCTGGCGCTTCAGGGCAGGGGAAAGCAAGTCACAAAGTTCCATGAAAGTGGCCTTACGCATGCGAAAGTTTCGCAGCCACTGGGAATCGTCCCATACCTGCAGCATGATGCGATCCCACCAGTCTGTGCTTGTTTCCCGGGCCCAGAATCGGCGTTCCACGGTATCAACCTGCCCCAGTGACACCATGATTTCCACATTGCTGGGGCCTGTGCCTTGTGAGAGGTCTATGGCCATGTCAATTTCCTCATCACTCTCGTCGCCGTGCTGCAATCGCCTCCTCGCCTGGTCCGGGTTTCGCCTTGGCATGTTCTGGCTCTGCATATACTCCAGGACAATGCGCGTGGTGTTCATAGTGCTCATAATTGCCGCGGTGATCTGAGCGGGCTCCATGATCCCAGTGCTAGCTATGGCGCCTGGTCAGAAAAAAGGCGCGAAAGTAGTATCTGATGGACCAGGAGAAGGAGGGCGGGAGGGAGGGAGGGCCGAGTGATGACATGGCGTACAGGTACAGGAACAGGGAGAAACACAAACAACTGTCACACAGAATGGTCCCCCCAAAGATTAAACTGGAAACCCTGGGCTTAGCAGGCCGTTGATTTCCACGGAGGAAGGGGAAGCAAATGAACACAGAACAAATCTATTTTTTACATCTTAAGGTGGCAGCTGACGCTGCAGCATGAGTGATAGCCATACCAGTACGATGATGATGGGTACCAATCATAATATACCATCATCTGCCAAAAGGCAAGGGGCTGCTGCTGTGTAGCAATGCAGCCCCACGTCTGCCAGCCCCACGTCCGCCAGCACCCAGCATCGCCCTTGGCCTCTTCTGGGTGCTTAGCAGACAATATTGGGCAATTGGCAGAAAATAGTATATTATGACTGGTAACCGTCATCATTGAGACAGTAGCATGTCTGCCCAGGTGGCCATGATTGACAGCCACTCCAGTACGACGACGACGGGTACCAGTCATAATATACCATCGCCTGGAAGGGGCTGGTGCAATGCAGCCCTACGGCTGCCAGCCCCACGGCTATCACTCATGCTACACCGTCTACCGCCAAAAGGCAGTTAGCAGCTGCTGCTGTGTAGCAATGCAGTCCCACGTCTGCCGGCACCCAGAGGACATATGGTGACGGTGAGCTCAGCTGTGCTGAGCGGGCTCCATGTTGTCTGCACAGGTAACCCAGGTAACCCAGGTAAAAAGGCGCGAATCTATTGTCTGCCGTTGCTGTGACGGGGGAGGGAGGGGCCTGACGACATGTACCCAGAACCGCCTGCGACACTGTTTTGCATCATCCGGGCATTGGGATCTCAACCCAGAATTCCAAGGGGCGGCGGAGACTGCGGGAACTGTGGGATAGCTGTGGGATAGCTACCCATAGTGCAATGCTCCGGAAGTCGACGCTAGCCTCGTACTGTGGACGCGGTCTGCCGACTAGAGCACCTAGAGCATTTTATTGTGTGGACATACACAATCGGCTGTATACAACCGATTTCAATAAAACCGGCTTCTATAAATTCGAACTAATTTCGTAGTGTAGACATACCCTAAGTACTCTTTGCAATGCAAAGAGGATTTAGCATAACACAGGAATATTTCAGGAAAACAAATTGGGATCTACTAGCATCCTGAACAGATGTTTTAACACAGTTAAGTGCACTTTTAATAAATGTAATTTTAATTCTGGATTGTGAAAAATTAACTGCAAAGAGAAAACAAAACCTGAACATAGTGCACAGGAATGTGTTGAACACTTCCCTTTAACTTTGCACTGGGGGTGTGGTGGGGGTGAGAATACAGCACAGAAACAAGGTTTAAATCACTCTTTTAAAATTATTTTTCCTCTCCATGATGCTGTCTTATTACTAGTTTGTTTATATAGTATATTCCCAAATGCCTCCTTCCGTGAGATCACAAAATCAGTGTAAATCTTTGGTGAATTAAGAAGAACCAGGAGGGTTTCACAGAAGGGAAATTCACATTTTGAGAAAAGCAAGTTTAAAACTATATCTGCTTCATACAGTCTGGTTCGTGGGGGCACAGGGCTCAATCCTGCAAGTCAGTGAGTATCTTTACCTACCATTAACTTCAATGGGAGTGAGGGTGCTCTGCGACTCCAGGATCAAGCCAAATTAACGAATGAAATGGATGTTTAGCTCAGTTATCATTTTTGCTTTGCAGTTCAAGTTCACAGAGGTAAATACAAATTGGTTTATGTTTGATTCTAGGTGAAAATACAACAAATGATAGAACTGATATATTACAACACTTGCTGAACCAAACATGCAGGGAATACGCCACTTACTGGGCACAAGAACTCATGTGGCCCCACAAATCCCCCTCCCCTATAGCTTACTATCTGATTAAGACCAGAGACTTAAACCCGGGTCTCCTACATTCCAAGTCAGTGCCCTAACCACTGAGCTATTGGTTATGCCATAGTAGTGAAAAAAATTGTGAAAAGTTTTGAATGGGTCTTGTTTTCATGCTGGTGCAGAAGGAAGACAAATTTAAAAATCTTGAAATTTTTCACAAAACTGAATTCTTGTTCTTTGGTCAATCCTATATATTCTAACCACCACATAGGAGATCCATAATCTTTAATGAAATAGCCAATCTCTTCAATCCTTTTATAATAAAAGTATTTCAGCCGAACATGACTAAAACTTCAAAAGTTCAGACAAACCATAGGAATGAAATAGAAAATAAATTGATACATTATGAGTCCTGAAAACAAACCTCCAGCTGGCTTAGCATAAAATACTACATTGCCGTAAAATAAAGCATAAAGTTCAAAGGATCTTTCCTCCCTTGTACTGCACCATAAAACCCACAGGGAATCTTCAAAGAACTCTTTATAGTTTAGTTTAATTATTTTTAAAAATATGTGTGTGTAAGAAACTAAAAAGAAAATCTAACTAATGACAGGGCAGAAAAGATTATTTGCTACTGACTCTGGATGAGGTTCAGCTAAATACTGCAGCAGTAGGTGGAGGGTCAATAACTGCGTATTTCCCCATGAAAATAAAATACAGGCCTGTGACAAAGACGTTGTTTTGCCCACAGAATGACTACTCACACATTCCCAGTAGAACTTATTTAGGGTATTTATTCAATAAAATATTAACAGCCACTATTTTGCTATCTTTCATAGCATCAGCTGAATGCATTCCCATGAAAAAGGCTTAGGAAGGGGTCTTTTAAAAATCGTGTTTCTACTAAAGACTAAGATAACATTTTCAAATTTGGTTGCCTGCAGTTGGATACCTAAATTCATGTTTAGTCAGCTGAAATATAAGTGACCTAATTTTCTGTGACCTACAAGTCCCACTTATGTAAATAGATGTTTTTGATGCTCAGCACCTTGGAAAATCAGGCCATTTATATTTAGGTGCATAAATATGGCCTTTACTCACCTATTTACATAGCTGAATTTGACAATTTGGGGCTAAAAGTTTTCATCTCAGAAGATGAAGACGCACAAAGGCTTTACAGAATTTTTGAGGTGACATGTAGCTTTCCATTTTGGTTTGGAATTAGTCTTCTTGGAAGGCATTATCCATCTCAGAACAGCTGTACCATTCGGTTCTAGATAAAGCCTAGAAGGCTAAGATATTAGCTGGTCAGTTGAGCCAATTTATCTAAAATAAAGGCATCTTGTTCTTCAAAGCCAAACGCTGCCCAAAAAACAAAGCCAGATGTACACTCTATTCCAAGGACAAGGCATAGCAGGACCGAGGCGGAGACATGCGATGCAGCTGTCAGCCAGGAAGATTCCATATACTGTATCTCATATAAATAGCGCTTTTTCTTAATTTCCTAGTCAGCCAGCCAAGAAAGAACCCACTCATATTTTATTGGGACATTGCATTTAATGTATCTCCTGAGGTCATTTCCCTTTGCCCCACTGCAGAGCAGAATCTGTGACTCAAATCCTGGGAAGGAAGAATTGTTCTGCACTTTTTGGCATTACAACACTTCTATAACTAATAGTCAGTACTCATTCCAATCTTAGTTAATTGTTCATAAAGTCTGCGTGCAGTGTTCCAGTGTGGGTCTATTTTCCTTTTAATGAACATGCATGTTTTCCATTAGCAATAACTCCAGTTAATACTGTGGAAATTATGCACGTTTACTGAGAAGAGAACTGACCTAGCTTGCTTTAGCTGATATCAGTAACTAACCACTAACCACATAATTTAGCAACATGAGCTACTGTGTGGTAGTTTAAAGAATTTTTTCAAAGGGTTCCTTAATATTGATAAATAAATATTTCAAAGGCAGTAGGACTGTGGCTAAATAACATTTTAGTTTTCCTTTTCAATTAACATTTGATTTGTTATAGGGATACTGCTGCTTTTTGGTAACTCCTGCCTTGTTCCCCCTGTGCTCTCAGCATTTGATAAGAAAAGGAATTATGCTAAGTATTTCAATCACAGCACAGCTTTCTTGCCTTTTTCCTCATTTCCTAGTGAAGAATACTGAAATTAACTTTCTATTTTTTGCTACTGTTTTGCTGTCTTCATTTTTCATAATGGACTGCAAGTAAAAACTTATCAGAGAAGAATAAAGGGAGATGGAATAATTTCCATCTACAGTGGAAGAGAATATGCTTTTGATTCAAAGAACTGACAGGGTTTTAGCAGAGATGAAAAGCCCACTAAACTGCTGGCAATTCCAAATGCTTTTAATTTGAAAGAGCATTATAACTAAAAATAAATTTTACAGCACACAGAAAATTGTCTAAACAGTATTAATTTTCAGGATCTACAAGTAAAATATTGTATATTAGTAAAAAGATGCAGAAGGCAGTCCTGATTTGTTCCGGTCTCATGAAAAATAGGAAGGACCAGTCAAACCCTGTCATGGTGGTTTCTAATTGGTTACCCTGACAGTATGCCCTTCACAAACTCTATATGATGAAGAATGGTGGCAATCTTTGACAGGTGACTTGATATATCTTGGCATTCTCACTGGCGTTGAAACTACAATGAGGACCTGCTCACATCCCATCTAGCTGAGATTGCTTTAGTACAACAATTTATGGATTAAATCATATTAAGCAAGTGAAGACAAGTGACCAACAAGCCATCAGAACTTGGCTTTAGGGTTGGGGAAGAGGATGAGATTAGACTTAAACTGAAATGAAGTTCACAATACTTTCAAAATTAAAGCTGACAAGAACTACGGATGTTATAGCCCCATTTGTAGCCAGAATTTTAACATTAGCCTGGTCATTAAAGCTAAACTTAGCTAGTATAATAACCAAGCCCTTAACAGACAAAATTACTGGTAACCTTGTGTCATGTTGCAAATATTATAAAGTGACAAAAAAGGATATGTGACAGAGCAAAACTTAATCTGGATTTGTCTTCAAGAAAATGTAAACTAGTGTGCTATGAAACTTCCAGAAAATCTGCTTACCTAATTGGAACTTGCCATTCGTCTGCATTTTTTAGCTCACGGGGCTTGAAGTGACTTTTCTAAGACAAAGTTTAGAAGAATTTTATTCCTTCATAAACATTTAAAGAAAAATTATTTCTTCCAAATAATATAAAATGACTGTTGTCCATTCATACTTTTATACTTTGATTTCTAGTATCAGTAGGATGCATTCTTTTAGTAGACATCATCTGAACCTAGGAGGAAAGATGGTAGTGTGTGCTTTCTTGGACATTTTCCAAAAATTGTTGACTTCACTTAAAATCAGTTTTGAAAACAGTCTATAGTGTTATGTTGTTTGTATTCCCGGTGAATAAGCCTCTTCTTTTCCCCTTGATTTTCTTCTCTAGTAGGGTAGATAAAGAAAAATTGATTGCCCAAATGAGTTCACTCATAATTTGCAAATGTATTCAAATCTTTTCATTCAAAAATGTTTGAAGAATTAAGAGCATTTTTGTCATGGTGTGTAAGTTCATATTGGGAAAGATAATTAATATCAGAAACTGACTCAGAATGACAAAAGTGAAACTAAAGAAGTTGACTGAATAAGTGTTCTGACTGGGCTAAAAATAGGAGTCTAAGGTGAAATTAATGTTTAAGAAAAATCAGATGCATAATAGAAAATTTAAAAAAATAAGGCCAATTTGGAAGATATATCAGAAACAATGTTTCATTTTGACTGAAGAATCAAAATGATTTCACCACTCACATTCTCACATATTGATGTGTTTAGATCAATGTAACATGAATGTTTTAAGTCACAGACATGACACAGTACATGACTAGTGACGTCACCTTTATAGTGTATAAAGTCAGCATAACCTAAACTGACTACCATTGCTGAAATGCTACTTGTTGAGCTGAACTTTATGTCTTTTCCACATGACCTATGTTCCTTTAGGGATGGCTGGTGCTTACCAGTAAGGTATATCATACTGGGGATCAAAGGTGTCTTTCAAGTGGGGAATATTTTGCATGATGATAGGTTGCTCAGCTCTGCTTTAATAGACCAACAATATGTTTTGCTTAAAGACATTAGCACTGTGGGTTATACAGCAACAAATACGAATATTTAACTGCCCCATGAATAAGACAAATGTCACACCTGATGTGGAAATTGAGTTGACAGAATATCAGCATCAAATGTAAGGAGATGAAAAGGTTTCCATAAAGTCAAATAGAACATGGGGATGGGTTATGTTTGGGTGAAGGATACAGAGCATACTTTGTGAAGCAGCTACTGTATATGGTCACACAGCCTCAAAAATAATCCCACAAAGAACCCTATGAGCCATGGGACCAGTCTGAGAGTTCTTACGCATGTACAACTTTCACTGAATTAAAAGTGTGGTTTTTTTTTAATCTGGCAGCTAGATAGCACTAGGCAATCTTATTCTAACATGGAAGAAAAGAACATGTAACTGCAGTGGTGGTGTTTGTGTTTAAACAGATCAATCAGCAGCCTAAAAATTTGGAGCCACTTTACTTTCCCAGCAATTCAGGAAGGAGTGCTGCAAGACCTCAGAGCTTAAGTAATGAAGCAGTTAAAACAAATATTGTTCAATTATTTGAGCACTACTCCAAATGAGCTCTCTCTTTTCAAACTGCAAATAACTGTTCTATAAATTTTCCTAAAACAATTCCAGGAGGGAAAAGAACTAAATATAAATGTTTATTAAATGGAGACAATCATCTAATTATCACAATTTATTATTATGAACAAGAATTATAATTTAAAAAAATTAAGTTTTGCTTAAAAATAGTTTGACAGTCTACTTCCCCTTCTCTATACTCAGACTTATAGAACAGTCAGTACTTCTATCTAGCAATCCTGCCAATATATGTCCCTCATCATCTTTGTATCTGAGTATCCCCCATTACTTAAAAAATGACAGTCTTCTGTTTCTTCTTCTTGCCACCAACAATAAAGCTTATGATATTTTATTTTTAAATGAATTAATCATTATAAATGAAGATGCTGTAACAGAGTTACTGTGCTGGCTGGGTCTCTGTGTTTGGCACATGCACACACAGCCACTAAAGAGTGTGGCTTCTCCCACAGAAAGGGAAAGATCCCTGATCCCAGAAGTAACCCTCAGAGAGAGGTGCTTCCTGTCTAAGGGAGTACACAAAGTCAGCAGCACCAGCAGTAGAAGGGAGCTGCCTCTGTACCATCTTTAAGTAACACACACATCTTTTGGTATTCCTCAGCTCATGCCAATGCCATCTTTCTGGGGACTGTGGTTGATTGTGTTAACCCAGAAGGAAACCACAAGGTCATGTAATAGTAGTATAGTGAGAAAGACTTGGCAAAGAGTTGGTTATACATTTAGCTCTGAATGGGGTATGGTTAGAAGCTGTTCTTGTTTCTTCTGGCAGTGAGTTCCATACCCTTGGTTTGGCTCCTATGAAAGTTCTGGTTACAAGCCCACCGCTGTTGGCAGGGCCACATAGGGGTCTGTGAAAAGTGTCTGCTGTCCTCCACAGAAAATTTTGAGTTTTTCTTGAAAAAGTAAGTATATGTGCCTGCAACTTTTAATGCAGAGTTAATGATGGATGTCAGTGTTTCACTGTTCATTCATTCAACTAACTGTGCCTGCAAATACTGTGCATCTTAAAAATAGTCTTTATTGATTTTTTCAACAGCAAGGGTAGTATGCACCATTACTATATATGATAAGAGTTTTCTTATTCATGTTTGCAGCATATCCTATGAAAGGGCAGAACATACTATTACCCTTACTTTGCAATGGTATTTCTAGAAATATTATTTTGAAAAATTAAGCATTTATTGTGATATGAAGGGACTTTGAGGGAATGAGAAACCGTGCTGCTGCAGTCCTAATAAATGCCTAAACTAGTGAGATCAGACAGGAGATTACACTAGATTGGATCGAGACACACTGGAAACAGAGAGATAGTTTAACTACCCTCTGTTCTGGAGGAACAGGGAGGAGAGAACCACAATAGTCCTGATCTCCATAATGTATAAGATACAAGTTTTGGTGAGGGTTGGAAACGATAAGAATCAAGTCTTGTACTATGTTGCACTCAAACATTCCAATGTTCTGTGCCTTCTTATTTTCATTATGTCTGTCTAACTAATTAAGTATATATTAGCCCATAGAAATACAAATTTCTGGCACTAGGAAGGTTAGCATCATAAGCATAAAATCACTGAGTTGGCATCTAATTTCTAATATTTCCATGATGCTCTAAATTGTTACATTTGCTAATGTGTTAATAATTTCCTTCCCCTCCTAGAGATTAAGGCCCTGATACTATAATCAGATATGCTAGTGTATGGGGGGGAAATCATATGGAAAAAAAACTCAAATATCATTGGATGATGGCTCTGATCATGCAAACACTTATGCACATGTTTAACTTTATCTGAGTAGTCCAATTTCTCTCTCATGCTTAAAGATTAGCATGTACATAAGTGCTTGCATGACCAGAGCCTAAATTAGTATCCACATGCATGTTGTCTGGGACCATGTACAGCACAATTAGGTGTATTTTATATGTTCTTATGAAGCATTCAGCTTTGGCCCTGTGAGCTGTATGATCATGTGTCTGTTTGGATATGGCAGCTTTTATGTTTGTTTGTTTGTTTTAATTCTGTCTAGGAGACAGTGGGCAGGACTCCATTGTGCAGAGAATCTACTGGACAACTTAGTCTTATAATTGACCCTGAATACCTTTGCACAAAGCCCCACTACTCTTGATGCAGAGGCAGAGGATTTGGATCTACATAGCACTCTTACTATCCTAAAATTTGATTCACGATTATGCTAATGACATACCTGTCACTACATAAATAATAACTTAACACATTCTTATATTGCAAATACAAGCTATGGACTTCTCTTGATTGAACTATGTTATTGATTGATATTTTGTAATCTTAAAAATCTCCAATGATGGAGATTCCACAACCTCCTTGGGCAATTTATTCCAATGCTTAACCACCTTGACAGTTAGGAAGTTTTTCCTAATGTCCAACCTAAACTGCCCTTGCTGCAGTTTAAGCCCATTGTTTCTTTTCCTCTCCTCAGAGGTTAAAGAGCTCTTTCTCCCTCCTTCTTATAACAACCTTTTATGTACTAAAACCTGTTATCATGTCCCCTCTCAGTCTTCTCTTCTTCAGACTAAACAAACACTATTTCAGGGGTCGGCAACCTTTCAGAACTGGTGTGCCGAGTCTTCATTTTGTCACTCTAATGTAAGGTTTCATGTGCCAGTGATACATTTTACTGTTTTTAGAAGGTCTCTTTCTATAAGTCTATAATACATAACTAAACTATTGTTGTATGTAAAGTAAATACGTTTTTTAAAATGTTTAAGAAGTTTCATTAAAAATTAAATTAAAATGCAGAGCTCCCCGGACTGGTGGTCAGGACCCGGGCAGTGTGAACCACTGAAAATCGGCTCACATGCTGCCTTTCGCACGCATTCCATAGATTGCCTACCCCTGCCCTATTTTTTCAATCTTTCCTCATATGTCATGTTTTCTAGACCTTTAAACATTTTTCTTGCTCTTTTCTGGACTTTCAATTTGTCCACATCTTTCCTGAAATGTGGCATCCAGAATGGGACACAATACTGCAGTTGAGGCTTAATCAGTGTGGAACAGTACAGAATAATTACTTCTTGTGTCTTGCTTAGAACACTCCTGCTAATACGTCCCAGACTGATGTTTGCTTTTTTTAAACAGTGTTACACTGTTCACTCACATTTAGCTGGCTACCCAATGACTCCTAGATCCTTTTCTGCAGTACGCCTTCAGACCATTTCTCCTATTTGTCCAGATCCTTTTAAATTTTAGTCCAATCATCCAAACCACCTCCCAGATTGGTATCGTTCCCAAACTTTATAAGCGTACTCTCTATTATCTAAATCATTGATGAAGATATTGAACAGAACTGGTCCAAGAACTGATCCCTGGCTGCAAGGATGGTGTCACCAGAAGGGCTTTGGCTTCCTTGACCATGGGATGCTGTTCTAGGAAGATGGACTGCTAAGCACAGATGGGGTCCAGCTATCATATACTGTTCCACTCCACTATGGAGAATTACAACACCCTCTTCATATACAAGCATATAAATATAGTTGTTAGTCCTGACAACATCACAGAATTACAGGCTGACTACAAATTCATAGAATTGACATGCTTTCTGTTCGGGTACAGTATCTGAGTGCCTTCAGGTAGCAGAATGGGATGTGAGTGCAAGTTAGAAAATCTCACACCTTTAAGAAAACTAGCTACATTTATGAAAGTCATTCTGTGCATTCGTCTGCTGATGTGGCTCATGCTGCCTAGGGGAGAAAAATATAAGCCCTATGTTCTTCTGCCTCCCCTGTGGCTCATGAATTGTCAGATGGGGAATCCCAGAGGTTGACTGGGAAAAAGAAAGGCTGTTTGGGATGGAATGAGATGCTGGGAGGTGCGGCTTGGGCAGAGGAGCAGGAGGTGAGAAGCTGATCATTATAGTGAGAAGACAGGTAACTGGGAGGAGGTGGAGAGATGGGAGAAAAGATTTCATGAAGTAAGTGCAAATAGAAATAAAGAACAAAAACAATGAAACTGTGATTTAACTTTTATATTTTCATAGAAAATTTGCAACAACATTATATAAATACACAATAATCATATGCATGTGCATATACTTATATTTACATTGTATTGAAATGTGATAACTTCACAAGACAGATGCTTATGGGATTTCATTTTGTCTTATATTTTAGCTATCATTGTGAGAATCTCACATACAGTTGAAGAGTTGACACCTATTATGGTCAGGCAGGATTGAGCGTGGTGTGGGCACTCTTGTCAAGGGGTGTGTGAGTGAATAGTGGAAGTTATGGAGACACAATCAAAGACTGCCAGACTGAGAGGTTGCTGCTAGTTAGTGCACTTTTACATTTCCAATTTGACTGCTTTCCAGCTGTCACGGTCACTCCATCTCTGTATAGTCCTGCTTCAGAGATCATACATGATGAAAAGTCATATACAGTTATATGCAATTCTATAAGTGGTGACTATTACTAGAGAAGAATAACAATGTGCAAATACAGAAATGTTTAATATATCTATGTCTGATAATGCCTCCATTTATTTTACATTAATTTTCTAAATTCATAATATTGTGGTGAGCCCTTTTCCTCCTGATAATCTAAAACTGATCTGTAATGCAATAACTTGAAATAATTACATTAGCTCAAGTGTTTCTTAAAAGATTATAACTGTTAATTGCCTCATCATCTAGTCATTCTTCTTAGCATATTTTCTATGACAGCTTATACCCAGGGATAATCAGTCATCTTGACCAATGTGGCAGAGACATTGGGCACAGCAATGTAGGGCTTTGGGCATCCTGTTGTTTAGATGTTAGTTGAGGAGGGAAGGTCATCTGGGATGAGATCAATAAATGGCTTTGTAATATCAGGAGAACTACAGTGGATTAAAATATATTGTCTAGGCATGTTGATCTCACAATAAAATGCATTGGCTGTATGCGACATCCCTACTGTTCTTCCATATTTCCACATTAGACCATTTAAAACAAAACATATTCTAAATGGGAACAACATTCTAGTGTCCTAAAAGGCAAGAAAGGGAAAACAAATGATGCTTAATCATAATGTATGAGGACCAAGGCCAAAATTCTTGAACTTGGTGCCTAAAATTAGGCTGCTAAATCAGCAGGCTGATTTCCAAAGATGCTGAGTGCCAAGTTGCTCCCATTGAATCCAATGAGATTTGTCAGTGCTCAGGACTTTTGAATATGAGACCATTTTCTAGGTGCCTGAATATTAATTTAGAAGCACCCCAGTTTAAGACAAAAATTGGCCCCCAGCAGCAAAAATGTATGACAACTAAACCACAAAAAGGCAATGGTTGACAAAAAAATAAGGTAACATTTAAATATACACATTGAGAAAGTGATGTGTACTACTCTCTCTGCAGCGAGAGAAATTAATTATAGCAATTATTAATCTGCTGTGGACCAGTGCTTATATTTGGTTAATTACAGGAGAGGTTACATAGAAGCACAAAGTAAATATTTCATTTTCATATAACTCTTATATTATATATTTGTTCCTTAATTAAGGTGTACAGAACATGAACATTTACTACATACTAATGTATTTCAAATTATATATGTGTGTTTTTGCAGCTTATCATGTCTTTTGTTTTAAAACTTTAATACCCCACATGCTAAACTCATTTTGATAGTGGAGACTAGTCACTATTTATGTGACACAGGAGAATAGCGTATTTAGCCTTTGTTATGCTGTTAGTTGTGCATATTTACAGCCACTACGCAGTGAGGCCAGTATGGGTCACAACGCAAGGAGGTAAGCATTTGTATAAACAGGAAATAAAGATAGTCTTGAATTCACCCCAGCCAGGGTGTGCTTGTTTTTTTTAATCTCTATCCGGTGTCAGAACAGGATCAAATAAATACCCAACAGATCACAGAACATCCCTCAGTTGCATGGAACATATGGGTGTTATTTCCAGAATAGGAGTACTTGGGGCACCTTAGATCCAGACTGAATGGTGTACAGGCATGTTAGTAGTATCAAAACCAAATGAGAAGGTTCAGAACTGTGTATATCTAGCTCAATTGTAGAGAGTGACATGAACTCCCCTGCACTGAACACAACCTTGGACAACTTAATAAAGCAAAAGTCTTCTCAGAATTGGAGCCCAGTCTAGGTTCTGACAGATACCACTTGCTGTAGTCTGTACTACCAATGACCATCAACACACCTTTTGTAAGGTTTTATTTCAGTCAACTGCCAATTGGCATATCATCTGCTCCTGAACACCTCCAGAGGAAATGTCACAAGGAGGAAGGATTTGGAAGAGGTTCCCTTTCAAACAGATGATATAATTACCTATGGATCAACTCAAACAACATGATCTGGGTATCTGCAATTCTGAAAAGACTGGAGAAAGCAGACCTAACAGTTAATGACACGTGTGAATTCTCAGAAGACAGAATCAAGTTTTTAGGCCAGCACACTGATGGAACAGAGGTCAGACCAGATCCAGAAAAAATGTAAGTAATTTACCCAGATGAAGCAGCTTCACAATGTCAGTGAATTATGTCAGGGCATTGGCATGGTGATACACTTGTGAAAGTTCCTACCTCACCTGATGCAGAAGTAAAACCTAGTATGAGATTTCCTGAGCCCACACAATTCCTGGTACTGGGGAACTAAACAGAGACAGATATTCACAGAAATAAAACTAGAGCCGAGTACTCCACCACATTTGACACTATATCAGCCAAATAAACTCACCACAGTTTCTGCTGATGCTGCACCATATGCGGTGGGGTCAGTCCTCCTTCAGGATCAGTTTATCTCACTATGGCAGCCAGTAGCGTATGCCTCACAAGCACTATACAGGGCAATGTAGAGCAGTACTATCCATATATAGAAATGGAAGCACTGTCTACTACATGGGCTGTGACCATTTCAAAAACTTTCTAGTGGGCTAAAAATTTAATGTGAAAACTGACTACAAAGCACTTGTCACTCATTTAGGTTAAAAATATAGATGTATTACTCCCTAAGATACATTTTCAAATGAGACATATGAGTTTTCTGTTCCTGATTGTGCTTGTATCTGCTGGGAGCTGTGTCACAGCTAATACACTCTCCAGGGCCCCAGTACCAAACACACCACAGAAAGAGTGTAAACAGTAGGAGCTGTTCATAGAAGATTTTCCAGGTGCAGTAATTAATAATCACCAGTCACAGAAAAATACCTACAAGAAGTGAAAAAGCAGCAAGAGACAGATGAATTACTGAGTCAAGTTATAATTCACTGCAAAGAAGGCTGGACAAAACAGATACATTCAGAAACCTCTATGAAACCATATAGGGGGATTTCTGGGGATCTTACCATAAATCAAGGTCTATTGTTGAAAGGGTACACACTGGTTATCTTTACATCAACCGAGCAGGAAATCCTTGTCAGACTTCAGGAGGGACACTAAGTCATTACAAAATGTAGGGAGATAGCTAAACATTCTGTTTGGTGGTCTGGACTGACCAAACAATGACAGCAGAGAATTGAGAAATGTGATGTTTATGGCTGCATGAGAACGACCCACTGGGACAAATACTATCATCTGCTCTACCAGATAGAAAAGATCATTCCCGACTTTCTGCCTATCTGGATACTACAACCTAGCTTTTGATTATTTCTAAAGATTCGTTGAAGTTCCCAGGTTTCAGAACACCACATCAAGTTTAGTTTGGAGAGGATAAAACCCATTTTCATCTGCTATGGGATTCCACAGCAAATCATCTCTAAGAATGGTCCTCAATTTTCCTGAGGCCTTTAAGTGGTTTGCAGATACTTATGGTTTCACTCATGTCATATGCAACCCCTAGTTCCCCCACAGTAATGGTGAAGCAGAATGTGCAATAATGACAATAAAAACTTCTTTTAATCATCACATCATCTCTGTGCCCTGTTGGCATACTGGTCAACACCTCTAACAAATTGACTCAGCCCTGTAGAACTGTTGATGGGAAAGAATTGAGATCCATTACTCCAACCATCCCTTGCCAATTAGACCCTTGTTGGCCTCATTTCCCAAGACTAAAAAAGAAGAAAGATCAAAATAAAACCCATCAGAACAGTTACTTTGACATATGTCAGAGTCGAATACTTGAGAGTACTGAATTCAGGAGATCATGTTTAGGTGAAAGATTCTCAAGAAAAGGTGACAATGCAGGGATGTGCCAGAACCCTTATATGCTACTTTGTAAGCATGCCAGCAGGAATCGCCTTTCATAGTCAGTGTCATCTTGTGCTCATCAGGTGAACCTCCAATATACCCTGTTACCTTGAGACTGATGGTTCAGGCAATCTAACCTCAGGGCTGGCTCCAGGCACCAGCTTCTCAAGCAGGTGCTTGGGGCGGCCGTTCCGGACAGGGGCGGCAGTTCCAGGTATTCGGCAGCAATTCGGCGGAGGGTCCGTCACTCCGCCTGGGAGTGAAGGA